>NW_026864501.1:0-19689 GCF_026571515.1 Ruditapes philippinarum | reverse complement strand
TTTCTTCTCATTTTATCTGACATGGTCTCACAAGTGATCATGTTATGATGATAACATACCTAGTGTGCAAATTTTGCTTTGAACAAGTTTGAATCATCTAAATCAAATACACATTTGTGCCTCTGTAAGTTGTGAGAATAAAGACAGTCTAACAACATGCATGTTTCTGGTCTATTTAATGCCGATTTGGTTTCGTCCTACCGATTGCATATTTTTACATACATTTTATAAACAGTTTTAGACGTATATTTTCAAATTGAACTGGAATTATAAAAACTTTATCCATCAGCCCTTAACCATTTTGATTACGGTCATTGGTGACACTTAAAAAGCTGGTTTTAGAGTTTTAAATAGAACACATGTTTTGGTTTTGTATGTTTGTTTGTTTGATTTTGGGACGCACCAACACAGCATATGTAGTATGGCACCGAAACAGGAAAGATAGTTTTAGCAGACCTCTGGTTTACAAACTTCAGGCGTCAAAACCAACTCTCCTGTTTGAGGTAAGGAGCGCATACAGGGTGTTAAATTGAAATTAGTTTTATAATTAATTGTTTTAAGGAATCTCATCATAAACGGTAGTCAGAAATAAATAAATAAATAAAGTATGTTATCAGCGGCAAAGGCAAAATTTTCACAGAGAACGTTAGAGGGTAATTTTAGACAGTGGTATTTTAGACAGTGATTCTGGGTCTAATATCATCATATATGCTGGATTGTGTCATAATTGACAAAGGAGCTTTGTCCAAATGAATTTGTACTGTTTATGTAATAAACATTGTCATGTTAATCAATGATTCGTGAGTACAGTATCACATTCTGTCATCAATACAGATTTCCTGTACATGTAGTATCAAAATATTTTGTTTCTTTACAAACAATTTAGGTAAGTCCATTACTCAAACTGAGTCACTGACCTTTCTTCTTTATTAAAGAGAATAACAGACAAATAATTATTCTTTAATGGATAATCAACATGTTTTCTCTAAACGCAAAATTTAGACTTATATTTTGGAAATAAAAAGAGGTCAGGTATATCTAGATCAGATTAATATGGTATACATGTACTTACATGTATACAGTGAATGTCGCAACGACGCTAAGTTTCAAACTTGACACTTAATGTCGCAGTATTTTCGATAAATGGCGCAACCGCCGCTACATGCCTCAAAATATTTTGCCGTTAAATGTCATAATGATGACATTTTCTTGCATAGCAGACTGGCGTTTCTGTGAGTTTTACCCATGCCAGAAATTTCATCTGGCATGGGGTGCCAGATGAGTCGCGTGCCAAACAAAAACGTCATTTTAGCGCCTTTTATGAATGAATCGCGTTAGAATGACGTCGTTTTAGAAGGGAAATATGTGCTTAGGATGACGTCATTTCGCCGTTGTTATTTAAGTTGTAAGTTCATACGCTATTGTAAGAAAATAGTTATGGATGAAATGACTTTAATTTCGATGAACATATATAATATTGAGGTAAACCATTTTAAATATGAAATAATATGGCAGAATATGCAAGAAAAAATGTCTTTCATATGTTTGCGGTTCGGATCGGAATATCCGTCCCTCGGGAACCCGTCCAATGGGCGGGTCCCCTCGGCACGGATATTCCGGTCCGAACCGCAACATATGACAAATATTATTAATATGTCACACCACTTCCCTTTACCGTTATGTCACAAAACTTCCGTTAAATATTGCAATATTTAAATTGGTGTTGGTATAATGCCAATATTAAGTTATGTAGGTGATCTTGGGACTAGCTAGCTATCAGATAGGAAAGGATTAGCTGTGATGTACAAAATTATTAGTTGAACTTGATGTCATCTTTGTCGGTATTATAGATTGACAACCATAATATATGCCAAAGAACCCCTTTTTGTGACATAACATATTTGTATAATTATGTTTTTCCTTTAGCAACCCACATGTCACGGTCGTGTTCAATATGTTTTGTACTCGTATAGTACTTTTTTCCGCAATTGAGGATTTAACCTTTTTTTGTAAAATTGTTGTGATGACAGAAAAATGTGAAAGGTGCATTGAACAAGCCTTTTATTGAAAAGCAGTTACAGGACAAAACAAGATTCACTAAGACCAAATTTTCCTATGAATGTGAATTTTCAGGTAAATGTGACATGGCAATGATTTGATGGACTACGTCTGATTTGAAATTACGTTCACTGTTTGTAGACTGAACATTACCTTTTCTTTTATACTTAGGCAGAAAAAGTCGAATATATGAAAAATAAATACGTACTCTAGCAAAATGACCGAAGGTTAATATCTAAGTATGAACTATATCTCCGATATTTTATTTAACGTTTTTGCAACGTTCATGTTTTGCAAAGAATAAAAAGGAGAGAAAAATCTTTTAACTCAAAGTTCTCCTAGAAATTATTATATGATCTTCTTTAAATGTAAAAGCGGACTTAATAGGTCATAAACTGACACCACGTTGCGTTTGCATTACAATGGTTGTATATAAACCAATCCAAGAAATGTCTGTAAAATTAGCCTTTTTATCAATAATCATAAGGAACTGGCACATTTTTATAGTATGCCCTTCAATACGAGGGCGGACAACTGTTTGTCCCTTTCTTGTTAGAGAAGGGGAATCCTGTGATGCGTGTATGTGGTCGCACGGTCACATTCCTTACAACATGCACTCGATGCATGCGTGCGGTCGCATTGTCGAACATCTATGATAAATAACAACGTTTTCCAATGTTTATTTGGTACTGAACCGGAATATTCGCTACTTCTATTTCTATTTAGAAGTCTTAAAAGCCCAAAAGGACTTCTTATTTTTAATTAGAATCTATAAAAGCCTCATACCATTTTTTAAACTACCATTTACAACTAAATAGGATTGTGTACTCGTAATTAGGAGAAATATATATAAGAACAACTGTGTAGCTCTAAATAAGATGTTTTTAAAACCTAATTAAGAGAAATAAAATCTTGATTAGGAGTAACTTCAAGCTGCACGCCTCCAGATGAGCCAAAATATGTTAAGAAATCAATATTGAGAGAAATGTAATCAAATTCTAAGAAAGATAAAAGCATTCAAGATCCTAGTGATATATAACATATCATATGCGATTTAAAACTGCTTTTACATAATTATATCACTATATAACACTGCGTTACTAACACAGTAAGGTCTGTTTTTGTATATGTTGACCACTTTTTGGTAATTTTCTCAGATTGCAAGTGCCGATAGCAGTTATATGTAATGGAATTTGATTTATTTGTCCATCGCACAATATTTTACCTTAAATACATTTCAATTTTTTCATTGTAGGCGTGCTGCTTTAAAAAATGAATATAAAAATTAAACGTAACGTGAACTTCTAACCTTCTTATTCGGATTTTATACAAAATAAAAAATAATTTTATCCCCCCCCCCCCAGAAAAAAAAACAAACGTCAATAAAGTAAGGTCTTACAGCGATTTTTTCATAAAATATTGCGGCTGCGTAAAGTTTATAGCATGCTTAAAATATCAATAGTGTTTGTATCTGAATTTTACGGTAGTTGCATACTTTATAATACAATGATTTTTCATTTAATTGCAAACGAAATGGACATTGAATATATAAACTAAAACGGAAAATTTTAAGGAAGTTAAAAATCATAGTAAGTTGTGGAATCGAGTGCCCATGGTGTGAACTATCATTAATATTTATGTTGATAGAATTAAGTATGGTGGCCAGTGGCATCCATTTTTAAAGCCTCGAGAAATTTTACCGTCAGTTTATAAAATGTCGCTGAGAACTTTTAAATCAGCGATATTGTTGGCGAAATTGTATCAAATTTTGCAGCTTATAGAAACTTTCGCGTTTTTTTTCTGTCGCACTTCTGTCGTGAAGGTTTGAGTATTACGAAGGAAACCGCGACATTTCTGTTACATAGTAGACTAAGCCACGCAAACATATGCATAATTTAGGTACCCGATTACGCCGGTCTTTTTTTCCTTACATACCTTATAAAAAGTCGAGATTTAGCATAAAGCCTCGCTTTTTATGCGTGGAAAAGTCTTTTTTAAAGAATCGCGGCTGATAATTGCTATTTTCTGAAAGAATATCCAAATGATGCACTTCTTTTGTTTTTATCAATATTTGATTTTTTTTTTTGAAATTGTGTCCATTGTTAACCACCCCAATTAAAAAAAATTATAATAATAAAAAAGAACTTTTTTTTTCATTTTAAGTCGGCAGGTGTATCAGTATATACCTTTATGTTCCAGAGTTACTGCATATGTTAAGACATTTACTCAATGATAAATGTCCTTTAATACATGAATTATATGTTTGCGACTGTTGCGATATTTAACGGCAAAGGAAAATTGTCCGACATTTAATTAACATTGTGACATATAACGGCAGAAGATTTGCGACATTTAGTAGCAAATGCGACATTTAGCGGTGTAGCGACATATAACGGCGCCGCAGTGTAACTGTTACTTTAACAGGTGTCTGAGCAACGCTATATTTGTAAGAGGATGCGTTGTCGGATGTTTGAAAGAGCAATACTAATAGATCAAGTGCTTAAGTATTTCTTATAAAAACTTTTGAATTTGAATACATTTGCAGTTATAAGGTTGTTTTGCTTTCTTTTGGTGTCTGAACAACCGGCCTGACAAATTAACTAGTAGAATGTTTTTGTTGTTGTTGTTCTTTCGTTACGAACGGAAGTATACCTATATACCTATCCAAAGTACAAATATTTGAACAAAGGTGTATGGTATGACTGTTAAACTGGCTATTTCACAAACACGCAGTTGCTACATATATAAAGATAGGTTTTGACCTATATAATATGACTCACTTTTATATCTGAATACCTTTATCAAACCGATGAAGTATAATGAACATAGAAATAAAAGAGACATATTTATAATGACTAGGAGAACATTGGTATAATTATATCCCTACTGAAATGAAAACCTTACTTTTTGCATGACACATTTGAAGTTAAGTTCAATTTTAAATAAATTTACCAATAATCGTAGTCTTTATACTCTAGCCCCAATAATGATACATTATTCAACATTTAGAAAGAATGGAGTGTTTTTCTAAACAATTCATAGACTAATGTTTATAATTATCTTTTGGTTAAGCATGGATCAATGAATGTCAGTAACATGCCAGGTTGAAAAAAGGCGAGTAACCGAAGTAACTTCTAACCAAGAAGCTCGATCAAAGAAATACAGACCAAGGTGTGTATGGAGTTCCTGTTATCAGAACGTCCCTTTTTCTTACCAACGTTTGGGGTTTTTCTATACCGTAGCCTAGGAGAGACATAGGTACTCCGTTTTAATATGGTTAATAAGCATACTTATGACATTCATCTGCGGATGAGAATTTTCTTTTAGTTTTACGGCATAAATTAGGTCAAATTAAACGTTTCATAATTAGCCTATGTATATAGCTTGATTGTTGGAGTAATTGGAAATTACAAGTTCATTATGTACTATGTATCTAAATAAAATTATACAACACGTGTTATAATTACACATGCTGATATTAACATCTGTTTTAAACGAAGATATAATCCAAAGTATGTGTGACGGAATTGTCCGTTAAGAACATTTGTTCTTTACCAGAATGTTCTTGTTTATAGAATCAGCATTTTTCACAATAGTCCTTTATAACAAAAATTGTAGTACAATAATCTGTATCTTTGTGATATACATTATCTGATTTAAACACTTCACTACAGTATATGTACTATTTATCTTGAAAATTATCTAGATTATCAGTATATTATGGTAATGTCAAAATTAATATCAGTTATATCGGTGAAGGGTATCTGCACCAATGTACATAGCAACTACATTTAAAGTGTAACGTTTATAAGTTATCTACAATATAAAAATAAATTTAAAAAACAGCATCGTGTTCGTTTAAGACATCGTTTGTTAGAATAATAATAATTAAAATTAATTAATAATGAAAATTACGAAAAAGCAACTTGTGCATGTTTTCTCTTTTATTTTTATCAAAAGCAGCTTCAAAATAGGTTTTCAAAATATAAACATATAATAATAGTTTTATCTATAATAAAGTGTGCATACAAATGATATTTGTTTTACACTGTCGATTGCATTCACCGCCTATATTTTTTGCTTTGCTTTATGAAGGATAATTGTTTCTTTTTATTTTGGGTTACGTTTATTAACATGAGTATAATAACTTCATTTTCAATTATTTCTCAAAATAGTATTTGTATTTTTTGTTTAAACAAATCATTTGCACAGTGTCACGTTCATTTGAAAATACCAAAACAGATACATGTTATTGTAATATTGCATGTCTGCTAAGATAGTTTTCATCCTTAATACGATACCATAGGTTTTATGCTACAAGGTCCATTAAAATATATATTGAATGATAGACATACATCTCAATATATCGCAAATTAAACCATATTAAAGAAAAAATAAAAATTATATGTACCGTTGGTTCAATGGAAAGTAAAAGTCGTTATTGGTACAATAATTATTGTGTATTTATGACAAACAGTCCCCCTTTCTCACATATATCAGGCAGAATAACAATATTTATATCATAAGTTAAAGATTTATCAGATAATAAGTATCAAGTCAGGGTTGGTGTCCAAAAATGAGAACAAACAAAGTCCTGTCACGTGTCTAGGTTTTATGATACATCACATGATATACACATGACTTGTCACGTGATACAAGCTAAAGATAATAATAAATATAAATATATATTCCCCGTCATAACAAAATCAAATGGTTTTTGTTTGTGAATAGAAAGAGGAAAATGACTTAATGGAGTAATCTTACAAAGTGATAAACGTAAGTTGTTATTTCAGAGTATATGATGGTAGATACTTGCACTAAAATTATTTTGCCTGTAGGGCAATTAATTTAAAGTAAATTGATGAACATATTTTGTTCTACATTGTAATACATTTTGTTATTGTACAATCATTGGAATGCATTGCCTGGATTTAGGACTATTATTAAGACTTTTAAACAAGTTGTGTTAAATGTCACAAAATTGCAATTCCGTTAAGACACACTTGCGATGTAAATAAAAAACAAACTAAATTTAAATTGTATGCATGCATATTGTGGGATTTAAGTGGTTGACTATTTGAACAATTGACATGTTTAAAGCAGATTTAGATAGAAAGTCATTTTCAGATAAATTAATACAATCATGTAAAAATGTAATAAACTATTCAGTGCATTTTTTACAAGTGAGGCGAATTGATGTGGGGCTGTTTTTGTAATATTATAATTCAACAGACACGTTCCAACATATTTGTTTATAATAAACAATTCAAGTCTTCTATTGAATAAAGATGACGTTCCGCGGCTCAAATTTGGTATTATTTTTATTGTAGGGAAGTTAGTTTTCTTATTGATTTTAACATTTCTTTGTTATATTTCATAAGCATAACCTTTTTTTAAAAAGGAGGCATAAACTATGTATCTTACATTGTACTATATAATAGGGGTCGCATGGTTATTAGGTGGTTGTAGTTATCTGTATAACCTTTGCAATCATACGATTTCAAATATGAATATGCTTTACACCTCTTGTATCCATACTACACACATAGATTCACATAGTAAATTATTCAGACTAAATTTCAAACAAGACAATACCAACAAAACCTACCAAATCGACGCTCGTGAAAAAATTTATATATATTTTTTAAACAGTTATCTTTACACAACTGTTCATTGTTGGGTTCTTTTCTCTTTTTTCTCTTCTTTTTCACAAAAAATACAGTTATATTATATTAATAATCATTTTAAAAAGGTTGGTTTTAAAAAGATTTTTTTAATAATTTTTTCAATTATATCCAATAAATGTTTTTATTAACATTTTTCAAAAGCTTTTTTGTGAAATGTTATAGTTTCAAAAATATACTCATTGGCCTTTTACTTGCATCATCGTTTGAATCCGCTGATTTTGGCTTATTAGTACAAAATAGTATTTTGAATTGAAGTCAAAACTTTTTCTTTTACATTTTGCTGACACTGGTCCTAACTATCTTCAGGTACCCACGTTCTTCCGTAAAAAAGTACCTATCATGCTCTAAACCATTATTAAATTTCTAAAGAATGGAAAGTATATTCAGTTTTTTTTTTTTAATAATGTGCCTTTAATATTTCTCATGTCGTCTGTCTGATTAAAATTAAACTTTATCCCATAATTCAGCAAATGATTCGTGCACACAATCTTAAAGATAATTTTCCTTCATTTTTAAGAACAACGATGTCGACTATCAATAACTATTTTGTCAAATCATATGGTATTTTGTTTGTATGACACTTTAAGTTCCTAAATGTGCATTGTCATAGTAATCCAATATTCCAAATTTCATGTCGATATATTTAATAATGATGAAATAAATAAATAAATTATAAATAAATAAACAAACAAGGCAATTTTGACAGGGAAAGGGACATTACCCGAACGTATACGTAGCTTTCAGAAAAATGTCCCTTGTCCAACAAACCTGCCTTGCCACAATGAATAAGTTCTGAAAATTCGATATACATCACAGTATTATATTTTTTGTTAAAAAGGGGACACAACTGCAAAATATATTTGTTAGTAATATTGGCACTTGTCTTACACCTTTATCTAGTCATGATGAACAAATAATCGAGTTCTATTCTGACACCTTTCATAAATATAAATTATTATTCTTAAAAGGCATTTTTGACATAGAGAGTGTATTAATTAAAAGGGGGGGGGGGGCATAAAAAATAAAAAATATAGCTTTCAGAATTTTGCTCCATGTCTTAGGTCTGTATCTTCTCGTGATAAGTATTCCAAGTTTCGTGTTGGTATTTTTTAAATGTAGAAAGGTAAATACTTTCAAGTTTGCACGACAACAACGACAACGGCGACTTAGACGCTGCAGCAATTATGGTTCGGTTTATTTTCATCATTTTTTCATCATACAAAATCATATGAATTTCGCGTGTAGGCTTCCAGGGTATATAAGTCCTAAAATTCTAGAAACATTTCCTATAAAAGAACGATAAAAAACAATTTTACGTAGCAAGTTGATATTACGAACCAATAGGAGACACTGTGTAACTAAGTTAAAATGTTGTATAGGTCATTCTTTGTGGAATACGTTAATTTTGTAAACTATAAAGAGTGCCGCCATGTCATTCTAACTCTGGTGAGGGAACTTGTACGTACACATATTTAATGTAAGGACGGAGACCAGATTGAGTTCAACAATCATTGCAAAATACCATTTGCTAATAAGTACCATCAGAAAAGCACTAGTTACAATGACCTTATTCGGCGCAACTTAAGATATAAGTATCTACCTCAAAGGGCTTTCAAAATTGTGCCACAGGTGAGCCACAGGTTAATATGTATTACGTTGTCATCAGGCCGTACATGTTGATCGTTAACATGCAATGCATGTTTTGAAAAAAAATCTTTTATGTCCTTTCAACTTTAAGTCGTTTGCTAGAAATTGATATAACAGTGTGTGTTGTCTTGCTGATTTCTACATTTCAAAATGTAAATATTATTATGTATTACTGGTAAATGAAAGCTCATTTAAAGCAGTATCTATCTTATGTATTATATTGTTTCGAACTGAGTTTATTTTTACCTAAAAACCCTCAGTACTATTCAACTAAGCCGACTTCGCCAAGGTCAGGTGACTATATCATAATCTCATTGTTTGGGGACCTTTCTGTCAAAATGTGTCAGAGTTAAATCGTATACATATACACACACAGTGCGTTAAGTGGAGTGCAGTTATTAGTTACCTGCATTTCAGAGCATGTCCATTGATTGGCTCATTTTTGCTGGAGTTTACATATTGTGACTGCAGAGAAAGTGAAATCGATATACATATCATTTTCAGGTTCTCGTTCATTGGTTTCTTTTTCCGGGGTTGTTATTGTGACAACAGGGAACGTGCTTATATGTTTGACTATGATACAAAAAAAGAAAAACATTAAAACACTCAGCAAACTGATTAATACTGGAGGCTACGCCCCCTCATACAAATCAGATCGTCTTGCTTTTACATAATACTTGTAAATTGATTATAAGCCTTGTAGCCGTATGGCATTTTGCACAATTGACTTAAAAATGAAAAAAAATGACACATATGAGCACTCTCAGACTAAAAAGCTTTTGAAGTCGGCAAACAAAATGTTGCCTTATTTAACCCAAGTATATCCTTCAAATCATATACTTACTTCTGGACGCAAAATTTATTCAGGTATGACAGGTCTTTGATGGCTATTACTTAAGTAAATTAAGCAGAATAAAACAAATCACAAGTTTGTTTCTTTTTTTTTCTTTTTTTCAGCTTCAGGTCCACAAATGTGGAACCCCTTTTATTGATAAATCAAAATCATACAATCGAACAATTATGCATAGTCATACCAATACACATCATACAGTTAATCATTAAACATTTAAAAAGGAGATAGATTTTCACATTACATTTATAATTGAGGAGATAATATAAAAAAAACGTTAGAAGAAAACAATGGTTTATAATTGCATTATATAATAATTATAAACAGATTTGAGATAATTTTACTTTATTTATAAACAGTTTATATTTTTTTCATCCTGTAAGTTTGCTTCTTTCACACGGAGTATTTTTCTTGTTGTGGATAATCTGTTTAAGTGTTCATATAGCGGGAGAGCAAGAATTTTTAAACTCAACAAAAGTATATTCTTATCTTTGTAATTTATTTGATCAAAAACATATGAAAATCAATGAACGTTCAAAACTGTTTTCACATTTGTGACCCGGGTTACACATCCACTTTGGCTGTCATTTAATGCTATATTATACATTGTTTTTAGCTCGACTATACGAAGTATATGGAGAGCTGTCCTACTCGCCCCGGCGTCGGCGTCCGCGTCCGCGTCCAGATTTTAGATTAAAGTTTTGGTGCAGTAAAATATTTTTCACAATAACTTTGTCATTTCTTAAGGTATCAACTTCAAACTTCAAATATATGTTCCTTATTATCAACCACATCATATGTGACAAGGTTCATAACTCTAGCACCAATATTTTCAGATTTATCTCCCCTTCAACTTAGAATTTTCCTTAAAAAATACTTTTTTATACTGTTACTTCCTTATTTCTTAAGGGATCAACCTCATACTTCAAATATATGTACCTTATCATCATCCCCATCTTATGTGACAAGGTTCATAACTCTAGCACCAATATTTTCAGATTTATCTCCCCTTGAACTTAGAATTTTCCTCAAAAAGTACTATTTCTTACTGTTTCTTCTTTATTTCTTAAGGGATCAACCTCATACTTCAAATGTATTTACCTTATCATCATCCCCATCTTATGTGACAAGGTTCATAACTCTAGCACCAATATTTTCAGATTTATCTCCCCTTGAACTTAGAATTTTCCTTAAAAAAACTATTTTTTACTGTTACTTCCTTATTTCTTAAGGGATCAACCTCATACTTCAAATATATGTACCTTATCATCATCCCCATCTTATGTGACAAGGTTTATAACTCTAGCTCCAATATTTTGAGATTTATCTCTCTTGAACTTAGAATTTTCCTCAAAAAGTACTATTTCTTACTGTTACTTTTTTATTTCTAAAGGGATCAACTTCATACTTCAAATATGTTTACGTTATCATCATCCCCATCTTATGTGACAAGGTTCATAACTCTAGCACCAATATTGCAAGAATTATCTCCCCATAAACTTAGATTTTTTTACCAGAAAAATGTTATTTTTTATTATAACCTTTTTATTTTTAAAGGTATCTACCTCAAATTTCAAATACTTATTCCTTATCAACAATTACATTTTATGTGACATTTTCATAACTCTTGATGCAATATTTACAGATTTATCTCTCTTTGAACTTAGGATTTTCTTTAAGAAATATAATAACTTCTTTTCTTTTTAAGGAATCTACTTCAAACTTCAAATATATATTTCTTATCATTACACAAATGTTGTGTGACAAGATCCATAACTCTAGCATGACTATTTCTAGAATTATTCCCCTTGATCTTGGAATTTATGTTAACAAATATTATTTTTTTACTATAACTTAATACATAATTATACATAATTGATTTTTCTTTCATAGTTTTGTCCTCCTTACTGCGTCAAGTATTTTATTAGTCGAGCTTCGCTGTCTCCTGTGACAGCTCTTGGTAATGAGATATTATCAATGTTAATATTTCATTATTCTTTTATATCTATTTTACATGCAATGGGAACCTTCCCAATTCGCCATATACTTATGCATTACAGATATTCTGTTTCACTTTAATAATCTTTTGCAAAATTTCTAATGTATTCTTTCAATTTAACTTTGGACTTAGATCATGTTCATTAAAATTACATACTAACATATTCATCGCCTTACTTATGTTCCTGATTAGATCAAAAGCTACCAGTGTAGTTAAAAACTGTTCGCAAGTAATAACAGTCTTTTATCACTTCATTTCTTTACCATCATAATGCCAATTCTCTTTCGGTAAGAGCTCTCCCCTTTTACGAAATACCATTATTTTTTTGTTTTTGTTGCATTTACTTTACGTCCCCATTTATCACCTAAAAAAAAATTAGTGTCTAAACGTTCTTGAGTTTCCTCAGGTGATTAACCTTTGATGACCATGTCATCAGCAAACAACAAACGCATTAAACTATATCCTCCAATAAGAGACCAGAGTGGACACTGTTTTGTAAAAATAAAAACAATTCTAAATCATCCATAAAATAGAAAGAAAATAGTAGAGGAGACATTACCTCCCCTTGACATAAGCCTACAGCAAATTTAAATAATCAGAATAATTAGAAAATGACTTAGCACATGATTTTACTTTTTTATAAATATCTCTTACAATTCTATGTATTTAACCTTGTATACCACACGTGTACAATCAATTTTAACCATAATCCATTTCTATAAATTGAGTCGAAACATTTCATCATATAAAAAAATAAGATACAATATTTTATTATTATATCAATAGTTTTGAACTAATGACGTAAGAATAAATATTGTGTCAACCGTAGATCTTCCTATACAGAAACCAAATTGAGCATCTGAAATAAAAGTTTATTGTTATTATTACAAAATCGCTCAACTCTGTTATTAATAACAGTCGTAAAAAGTTTAGACAAGCGGCCAAAAGCTTAATAATCATATAGTTATTTACTTCAGTTGCTTCAATGATTCCACTGTAGACGATATTTTGTTCACAGTTATAGGCACATCCAATTCTCGAAACGCATCATTTAGCAGAATTAATATTATTATCATCACGAAACAATTCAACGTTATATAACGCAAAATATTCGTATACAAAGATTTTTGTTCACACAATTGTATCCTGTTTAGTTTTGTTTTATCACAATTAAATAGCTTCTTTTTTCCAAATAAGCAGCACGAGCTATAGTGCAGTCTCTATCAAACCAGTCTGCTTGTTTCATATATGTTTCTGACTCAAAACAATACGTTCTTCAAAATGACATGTTTTTACAAATAATAGATCAGCTACATTACGTAATACATCTGTAAATTTGATAAGAACATTGCTAACAGATGATCTATTATTAAAATCTAAATCATTAACAATATTAATTAACAATGCTGCTTTTGTATTTGGTTCCATTTATACTGAACCTCTGTATAGCATAAATTGTTATCTTATACATTATTACATAATAACGATACATGCAAAGATGCATGATCACTCCATTCATTGAACGAGTCAAACAAAAAATCAGTGATCCGCGAAAATGTACGTTCATGACAAAATAAGTAATCTATAACAGATGTACCGTTGTGTGACATAACAGTTTAGTTATAAGAATTTCCGATACGGCAGTTAACAACACGTAAGAAACATGATTTACAAATATGTAATCCATTTGTACCATGACTCTTATGCTTTTTGTCGATTGTGGCCCTAACAGGGATGTTGTTGAGGTCATAATCTATGTCATCTGTAAATAAGTTCACTTTATCATAAACAATAAATCATATTTGCTCCCTACTCTGCTATTTAAGTCACTTAAAAGATACACAACTCGAAGATTTTCATAAATAAAAACAACATTTTCTGACTTTTTTTTCTTAATCAACATTTAGAATGTTATATACAGGCGAATCTTCACACCAAATATAGACTCCACATAAACAGATATCATCTTCATGGTTAAAATTGTCCGGTCTATTTCTAACCAAATAATAGTATTGTGATAATTCTTAATAATTTGAATACCTAGAAGTACATGTTCTTTGTAATACAAAATTATACAAATGTCACTATTAGTAATAATATCTAAAAAGATTGAACAATACTTTTTATCGTTCGTGAGCCCGTGCACATTCCATGTAATAATAGAAAGTTCCTCTCCTTCATGCCCCTTATCCCTGATTGGTCGTCCATCAATGTACAAAGTATCGTGAGCAATCCAAGCTTTTTTACCCTGGTTTCTGGCCTTTATTTCCTGAACTAATTCCGGCGTTTGGCAATGATTTCATGCGGAAATTGTTCATGCATACTAATTTTCGTACAGTTAGGATTTTCCAATGCCGACAACTCACGATCCATGAAAAAAGTGTACTTGGCTACAATAGTTCGTACTAACGACGTTATAACACTAAAACTGAATAAAGTAATGTATATTCTATTGTTTTATGAAGGCCGCCGATTTTTTTTCAAAAATTTTATTTTAATCGTTCTTTATTTTAACTTCGAATCTTAAAGCAGTCACTTTTGAATTGAATGTTTGTCTTTGTCCCGCACTAAGACGTTACACTCACAATTAATCACTATAAAACATATATCCATTTTGTTCATATTTTTTTTTAAATAAAGCTCTTCATTAAGGAGATATTCAAACCGGCGACGGAGGCATAATAATATAGTTCTTCCTCCTCATGCTTCTTTTGTTATATGATCACCATTATAATGTTTCTTGTCGCCTGTTTGTAGTAAATGTGTTTACCATACTTATTTAGCAGCATATTGGATAGTATAGTTTTCTTATCTGTTAGTTTAATAAACACATTTATATACATTAAAGAATGACGTCACAAACATGATTAATGTGAAAAACGATAGCTTCACTGACGTTATTTTTTACTTGTGTTATAAGCCAAAAGTGAGAACATGCCTACTACACAATAGTACCTTGCTCAGATTTGTTCAAGGTTAGATAACTCGGCACTCATTTATCAAAATCATAATAATAGTTATCCAGTTATAATAAGCGCTTAAAATGTTAAACGATTAACACAATACTTTAGCTACATAATACAAGGAATTTTGACTGATGATAATAATGTCAAGCCCAGATCATTTCAGTATGTCTTTCTGATATTATAAATATGAAATTAAGTATAAACATATCTGTCTATATTAAAAGTATGAGTACTGCACTTTTATAACAGACTTACAGACAAAAAAAAAGATGATTAAGGAAACAGTGCTTTTTAAAGCCTATGACAGTTTCATAAATTAAGTACACTTTGTGTATAATCACTGATGTTTTTGTTTTGTTGATATGAAGGTCTAAAGGTTGATTGTGTGAATTGAGTACGAGTTTTTTCTTACATATGTTAGATGACAATTTGCTAGGATAAACAGCACACTGAGGAACAGCGGATGATTAAACTTTTTATGTTGTTTTTGTCCTAGGAATGCGTCTCCTGTTTATAAAATTTATATCTTCTTCAAGTTTTCAATATTTCCTACTAATCATCGCCAACATCACCTGTGACAATAGTCATTACTCTAGCATGAATACATGCAGAAATCAAGAATTATCCCCCCAATTCACCTTATAATTTATTCTAAAATTTATTGTTTTCTGTTCTAACTTTTTAAAGGATTTACTTTAAAAATTTAAGTTTTAACTTGCTAAAATTTGATATACAGTTCATCTGCAAACATAAAATAAACATGTTTTGACTTCACACAAAGTAGATACCTTACACACTGTGGATGTTCAAACTATGAATATAAAATGTCATTAAAAAACTGACAGTTTTGTTAAGAAAGTCCAAAATAAACTTGTTCCGTAAAAGGAACCTCAGCTTCCAATACTTTTTCCAATTTTTCTTCAAACACGACACTATTCAATAGAATTTTAATAGATTTCAATGAATGTTTTAGGGTAAAATATTTTACTCAAGAATGAACATGGTATATCTTTAAATTCAATGTGCATATCATATTCATTATAATATTACTAGTTTCTGACTATCTTTGTTTGCAACACCTTTTTGATATGTGATAGCATTTATAATTCTAGCACCTGTTTTTTTCCCGAATTATCTTCATGTAATTTTTGAATATTGAATATATTGAAAACGAAAATGTAATAGTTTTTTAACAATTATGTATGTTATTATAAAATTAATGTTTTCTTCTATCACTTAGGATAACTGATAGTTTTTCATTACTCACATCATGAATGACAAGGTTCATAACTTTAGCATCTTTTTAGCGAGAATAATATCTTCTTTTAATTCATAATCTTAAATAAAAAGAAACTATTTTGTTATCTCATGCATTGAAACAATATATAAATAGCAAATTTAAGTCTGGCGAAAGTGTGCACATTATTTACTAATATGATTCTTTTTGAAAAGTGTTGCTGGGGTTATAGCCGTATAATGAATAGCATGTTTATTTATCAATTAAAACAATCTTACTTGAAGCATAATATTATATTTTATAATTATATATTTTTTCATGTTTAGCATGGAGTTTATAAGACAAACCAATGTATATAATGCTTTAATTGGAAAGGACAATGGCTTCATATAGCTTAAAGGTTAGATAATACTGTACTATTAAACGTATGATAAGCGCTTAATATGAAGCAATGCTAAAAATAAGATTGTTGTTTAACACAAGTTTTATGCTACAAAATACAGGGAATTTATACTGATGACAATTATATCAAGCTGTGTGCATTTCAGTATATATTTTTGTTATTATAAATTTGTAATTTAACTTTAAACAGTTCTGTCATATGTACATTGAGAGTATTTATAATTCCAGGTTTGTAATTACAGCGGTTTTTGCTTATAAAGATAACAATGAAGTAAAAGAACCAAGTAGTGTTAATTTAACGTTAATGAAATGCTTTTATTTAAAATATGAAGTGTATAAAAACGTTCTGAGCTCTTTTTTATATGCCCGAAAATATTCGGGCATATAATGTTATACCACCTTGCGTCCACTGTCCGTCCGTTTGCAATTTGATTTCCGTAACATAACTTAAGTTCCATTCGACCCACAATATTCAAACTTCGTAAGATGATTCTCCATATTAGGTAGAAGACCCCTATTGATTTTTTGATCACAAGTTCAAAGATTAAGGTCACTATAACATGCAAAACTGTTCTGATTGGTCAAAGAATTTTAGCCAATCAGAGATTAGGGCTTTACATAACTACTAAGTTTTCTAAAAATAGATTATGATTCATGGAAAATTTTGCAACAGTATCAATGAGGGAGAGTAGTGAATAACCTCCCCTGAGTACTCCCTATAAATAGATAGGTCCTAAGCTATTGGATTACTCGGACTTTATCCCCTATTTCTTTGTAGCAAACTGAATTAATTAGGGCTAATTATGATCATTTGTAATATTCAGATTAGATATTGCGATAAGATGTAGAATCTGTTGACATAAATTAATCATTTTTTCCTTAAGGTTTACATATTTGTTGATGCATGTGTAAATAATTGATTAAGACATATCAACCTGTCTTATATAAAACTCAACGATAAAAGCAAAGGATTCAAAATATTTGGACCTACTTACATTTTGGTTAACCTCGGTTTTTATCAAGGGAAGATAATCCAGTACTGCCCCCCATTGACCATGATCACAAAAATAATAAAGTAATTAAGTAATAAACTTTTACAAAAATATTCTAAACAATAAAGCTAGAAACTAATATCAACTAAACATATTGTATATAAAGAGTCTTAGGGCATGCTAAGTGTTACTGTTAAAGAGTGTATCAATAAGTTCTACAAAGTTACTAATAATACAACTATAATCAACATTAAACTAGTGTATGAAAATAATGAAATGTCTTTAAAACAATACATGTTCAATATCATTTAACTTTAAAATACTAAGCTTAAATATAAGTCAAATTTTAAACCCTTAAAATTTCTTGAAAAATATGTATGAATATTATATATGTTATACTGTTTGTGTAATGTTATACAACATAATGTAATGATTATGTAAGCTGTTGTAAGTGGTATCCAACTTAACAACAATACACCGGTTTTGCAAAAAGCAATACATTTTTTCCAAGATAAAACTTGAACTTAAACTGTATTAAAGATACAGAAAAAGAAAAAAGCAATATTTCATATAAAAATTTTTGATTTTAAATAAAATTTTATTGTTGAAACGGGAAAATTTAAAAAAACAATAAACTAAAAAATTCTTAAAAAAAATGAATAAAAAAAAACATATTTACAGGGAATTTATAAAAGCTTTGCAGTTAATTTTAATTTTTAAATCATCTCAAAATTATTTTGGAAATAAAAATTTTTAAAATCTACATTAGGGTTGATAAAAATGGGACTGATTAATTAAAACTGATCTGCCCGGAAATAAAAGAATTTTGTAATTTTATCAAAATTTTTTGAAAAAATTTGAAAAATATTATTTTCTTTTTTCGGGTGTCATCCGGGTTTTCTAGTTTGTCATTGTTCGGGTTTTTCTTTTTTATCATGTTTCGGGTTTGACTAGTGTCTGGCACAGACCACTGAAAAATGTTCATATTATGCCCATGTCTTTTCACCTTAGATTTTTGTTACACAATTATAGGAGATTTGAACTTATGCGGCGGATAACAGAGATTATGTTTAGTATTACTCAAGTGCATTCGATGGCACAACCACCTTAAATGTTCATTTGCACGGTTTGCACCCAATGGTCTTTGCACTATTATTTAATGCTGCGCGCGCATATCATTATTTTTGTCCTTTTAAGAGTTGCAGCATTTGGTAAAATTGTTCTCTCAGATGTACGATTTTAATTTATTTTCGATGCGGCCGATCTATTGATTTTGTTTCACTTTGCGCGTTTATTCATTTCACTTATATCAACACCTTTATTCTACAACTTATCATATCCCATAAAACACTTTATCACTATTCATTAATAATACTTAAACACGTTGTTTTTTTATCTTTTTCTACAAAAACACTTTCTAGAAAAACATTCACTTTTAATAGAATAATCAATAGGGAATTATTAAATTTTAATTTGTATTTGTCGAAATTTTCAATAAAGAATCAAGTTACACACCAATTCGTCAAAATCATAAAGACCCATATAGCTATGGCGACGATGATTAACAAAATACTGGTTATATTAGACAGTAGCATCAAAATGGTTTTTCACCATTAATACGCTTACATGTAAGTTAAAGGGTTTTTTAATAACAACAAAATTATTATGATGCTACTTAAATTTGGGTTAGTCTAGTGTATGCGCAAAAATACATTTAACTTTAAAATAAATCAAGTCTCACACCACTTGTGAAATAAATCACGAAAAGCATTGTGTTAACCTAGCTGGGATGGAGTATGGCCCATCTATGGTAAACAAACGGGCTTTTTTAGGATCATTTATTTTAAGTGA
>NW_026864500.1:0-8901 GCF_026571515.1 Ruditapes philippinarum | reverse complement strand
CTAGACCTGGAAGCTTGTACATCCGGGTTAATGTGATTTAAGCCGGGCGGGTTTAACACCCGGGACTCTGATTTTGCTAAAACCCTGGCAAGCTAACATCGGGGGTTTGACTTGCATAGCCAGGCAAGCTTGTATATTCGGACAGTCTGACTTGCTAAGAGCCAAGCAAGTTTGTACATCTGGAAAGACGTACTTGATTTGAGCCAAGCAAGCTAGTACATCCAGGTCTTTTAACTTGCCTAGAGCCATGAAAGCTTTTACATCCGGGCCGTCTGAGTCAAATAGAGCCAAGCCAGCTGATACGTCCGGGCAGTCTGACATGTCTAGAACCAGGAGAGCTTAAGCATCCGGGCACTTTGACTTGCTTAGAGCCAATTAAGCTTGAAAATCCGGACGGACTGACTTGCCTAGGGCCAGAGAAGCTTATACATCCGGGCAGTCTAAAATGCCTAGAGTCAGACAAGCTTATACATCCGGGCAATCTGAAATGCCTAGAGCCAGAAAAGCTTGTACATCCGGGCAGTCTGACATGCATAGAGCCAGGCAATCTTGTACATCCGGGCAGTCTGACTTGCATAGAGCCAGGCAAGCTTGTACATCATGGCAGTCTCACTTGCCTAGGGCCAAGCAGACTTGTTCATCCGAACAGTCTGACTTGTCTAGAGCCTGGCAAGTTTGTACATCCGGACATTCTTAGTGACTTAATTAGAGCCAAGCAAGCTTGTTCATCCGGGCATTCTGACTTTCCCAGAGCCATGCAAGCTTGTACATCCAGGCAGTGTGACATGTCTAGTGCCAAACAAGCTTGTATATCCGGACAGTCTTACTTGCTTAGGGCCTGACAAGCTTGTACATCCTGGCAGTCTCACTTGCTTAGAGCCTGGCAAGCTTGTACCTCCGGGCAGGCTGACTTGCTCAGACTGGCAAGCTTGTATATCCGGGCAGTCTAGTCTGGCTTACCTAGAGCCAAGCAAGCTTGTACATCCACGCATTTTGACTCGCCTAGAGCCAAGCAAGCTTGTACATTCAGACAGTCTGACTTGCCAAGGGCCTGGAAAGCTAGTTCATCCGGCATTCTGACTTGCCTTGAGCCTGGCAAGCTTGTACATCAGGCAGTCTGACTTGCCTACAGCCAAGCAACCTAAACATTCGCGCATTCTGACTCGCCTTGATCCAAGCAAGCTTGTACATCCGGACAGTCTGGCTTGTTTTGAGCCTGGCAAGCTTGTACATCCGGGCAGCCTAGCGCTATACAGTTGATAGCTAATATATTATATTCTGACAAAGAAATCCCTTTAATATTGAATGAACTGTCCCAAATTTTAAGGCAAGGTAATTTTATATATCATGATAGCTTGTATATGACTATATTGAGAGTTAATTTGCAAAATGTAGATTCTTCTTCTTCTCAATATTATATATATCTGACATAGAAATTCCTTTAAGATTAAATAAGCTGTCCCAATTTTTGAGGAAAATTCAATTAAAGTAATGGTTTACCATGACAATATTAATATTAGCATTTTATTTATATATAAAGCATTACTACTTAAATTGCTACTGTTCTCTGTAACAGGGAATCAACAAGACAGTTCTATTTGTCTCGGCATTGAATATTTATGTGAAAATAATCGATTGCTCACAGTTTGTATTTTTAACTCTTTCAAAACTTTTTACTTGATTTTTTATATTGTGTCATTGTTTATTTTTCTTATTTACGTGTAATATTTGTTTTAACAGAAACTTTTATAACAGAAGGATAAGAAGCTCTAAAAATAGGAAATTTTTAAATTTTGACCCACAATTCTTTTTGAAAATTCTCTTGGAGTTGATTAATCTCCGCCATCTTGTTTTATAGACCATAATTCCTTAACATTTCATCCAATACAAAGAACAATTTACATCTTCTTAATCTTTATTACTTTTTAATTCCTTTTTGTAACTTCTTTTTTTTTTACCATAAGAATTTTTAAATAACACGTATACATAGATAAGTATTGATAAAATTTCTCGTGTCAAACCGGGTCTCGGAAAATCTCGCAAAAATGTGAACTTGCGTGATTATAAATCCTTGACAATGAAGTACATTATCTACGCTCAATCATAAGAATCTTTTTCTGAAAAGTATACCTTATCATAATAATTTATAGGTTTCTTTTCCTTATTTAAGTATTGAAGTTTGGAACAAATAACTTATTGCTTATTATCTTAATTATTTTGAAATTATCTATGATTTCTATGATTAAAATATGAGTGTCAGTTGGATGAATGAATGAAAATATCTAACCTTTACATTAAGGAATATATTATTTTTTTGTTTGTCCAAAATAATTTTAAATTTTGTATTGATCTACATTTTCTTCTTTGTTAGACCATAAGATTTTATTATTATTATTATTATTATTATTATTATAAGGTTTTTAAGTGTATGACGTCATAGCTTCCTCTACATTTCAATAAACCTCTTTGGTTTTAAATGTGATATATGTTGTATATGAGAATTATGTGATGCTACAATAATGGTTTGTTACTTCTTTCAATAAAAAAATTATTTTCTTTGAATTTTTACGTTGTCATCAATGTATCTACTAGATCGGTGATATTAACACATAGTCATGAATATAAGTTAAGCGAAAAATGGACCTAAATGCTTAACAAAACCGCATCAATTTTACCGCAATCCTATTTCCATGGGCTATAGAGTAAAAACAAGGTGTGGATCGTTCGAAACAATGGAAGTTCCAAAATAGTCCGTTAAACTCGTACTTCAAAGTACAGCTCTATTTTTTATTCCCTGGTAATAATTGCTAGATTCCTAACGTTGGCACAAGTTGTTTACAAGAACTTGCTGATAACTATGCTAGAGTCTATCCACGTATCTGCGTACTTGGAATTAAGCTTCTTCATGGCAGCACATCTATCGATAAACAGTTGTGGTTCTTTCTTATTTTTGGAACAGTACAATTAAAACATAACATGAACTTCATCCCTCATACAGCTCTGAGTAAGCTCCATGTGTTTTGTGACGCAACCCAAACATTACAAAATAAATGAGAGGTCGCCGCTTTGAATCTTGTAACCCCGTCGGCAGCGTACTTTAAAATAAAACATAAAGATAACCGCCTCGAGTCCTGCATCGCTGACCGAGCTCTTAACGTAAAGAAGCCTTCCGCAATACTTATTGGATACATGCATAGATCTTTACATGACCTTAATCTGTCTGATTTTATTTATCAGATTATTGGATTACAAAATGAATATCCTCACTGTGTTATCAAAAGAAAATATGACAATGTTCACAATCAAATCTATTATTATTTAAATAAAAGATCAAGGTAAAGATCTCTCAATTGTTTTTATCAAGAACTTGGCAAATGTAGGTTTTTCCAAGCCATTCCAACGGTAGAAAATATATATTTACTGTTAAAGCTTCACGGGGCACTAGAAGTACAATTTACAAAATATAAGTCAACCTGTGATGCTTATTGTCGAAGCTGTAACTATAATAACACGTTGTTTGTCCCCAAGATTTAGCCGGGGTGGAAAACCCTATATATTTTTATTTCCAAAGTATATTATGACAGGATATGGATAAACTTTTATGTTTCTCAATATTTCATTTCTAATCTAATTGTGTGTCATTTTCCTGTACGTGCAGTAACTGTTGATGATTGAAGATTTGTAGATTATTTTATGTGACAGATCTTGTTGTAATTATTGTAATCAAGATTCAAAGGGAAGTGAAAATACATGTATTATCGTTCATCAGGACTAATTTATTGTGGATATATTTTTCCATTTCAAATGACTTAGTATTGAGATTGGTCATTTATATCGACAGTTGAAATATTGTAAGTATGTAATGAGTGATTTTGCATAATTTCGGCCTTATCAAAATTTTGTGTGTTGCATATATTGACTTTTAATTTAGTATCTCACACGTCTAATGCGAGCATTTTTTCTTCATGTCATAATTATGTTTTGTATTATTGTTGAGACTAAGCAATATTTTTGCTCCATTTCATGACATTCTTTGTTATTATATCTATAAGGGAAGTCTTTATACGTAACTCAGAAAGAAATTCTTGAAAATTGGTCTGTTACCTATCCAATAATCAAATAAAAACAAAAGTAATGCACAAATATTTCACATTTTCCAATTATGAATCTCAGTTAAAAAATATAGAATAATATATTCAATGTTTTCATCATTAGTAGGGCATTTAAGGTATGTTTTCATATACCAGTAAAGCAAAAAATGCCATATTGACCTTTATATTGTTGTTTCAACGTAAACCCAAACAAAAATATGTTTAATTAGGGGCTTAAAAAAGATGTACCTGTACAAAACTGACTTTGCATCTTAAAATTTCCATATTGTGACTATACTTTTTAAACTTCCTATTTTTTTAATTAAACATAAATAATAAAAGATGTTTGTTGAACACTGATCAGATTGTTTTGATCTTTTTGTAGCAAGTGGTGATTTGAACATTAAATTTGCCGAGGATAAAATAGATTGCAATCAAAAATAACCTGTAAATTTATCCTCCTTATTAAGGTTTATAAATTATCATTGTTTTAAATCATGAGCTTCTTTTATTTAACTTAATTTAGTTATTTAAAATTTAGACATATTCAATATATTTTTTGATTCAATCAGGTTACAAATTGAGCCGTTTGTTTTTTCTTCTGTATTTTATATGTATGAGCAAGTTTTATTTTCATGGATCCTCGGAATCTACTAGTTTTCATAAAATGGAAATTAAATTATCCCCTATGTCAGTTATAGGTTTCCCACAAAGCTGGACATCCAGAACCTAAAAACATGTTACTACTTTAATGATAAAATTGTTTTTATCATTGACATTAAAACTTGACATTTTATCCTTAACCAACTGTAGCCAAAAGTGATAACTTGTTGCACTTGTATTGAGATAGAATCTATCAGCTTCAAATTTTCACCTCGATATATCTGATGTTTAAGGGACTTCACTGAGGTTTTCCACACGACTGAACTGGAAAATAAATTTTCAAGATGTACCATTTGATTCGAGATCATGAGTATAAACTTAAAGCTTCCTACACAATTGAACTAAATAAAAAGTTATCTATAAATCTTAGATTTATTCAATTTAATTGTAAATATGTTTGAAGATGATAAAAGAAGGAAGTGTTATACTTAATATTTAAGGAAATAGATAATTAAAATGAGTGTGTTGTTATAGAATAATGCACGATTTCAGTTCAAACTGTGTAGTTATACAATTGATAGGCCAAGTAGGCTCTGCGTTGTTGTACTACAATTCAAGAACAATTGAGATATATTTCAGTTCTAATATAAAAGACTGATATCTCTTTTAGTTTTCGTATGAAACAATGATATATATTTCTGGTCTAATATGCTCATTAATTGAGAATCAATAACGTATGTTGAATAAAAATTGCACAGAAGCATAGTTTTCATGATGTTATTTGGTTTATTGATATTATATCTTTATGTTATATATGACATGTAAATATTTATTTCCATATTCTGTGCATTATCTTTAGTGCTCAGTCTATACTGATGGGCTGTGAAATGGCTATAAGGGTTTAATATATAGTTTATAAGCTATACAATGTCCTCAAGGTGAGCTTTTGTGATGATTCTTTGTCCGTCGTACATCGTCTGTGCGGCCATGCGTGCGTCAACAACTTCTTCTTCTTAACCACATGGCAAAATTTGTTGAAACTTTGAAGAGATGTTTCTTGCATGAAGCTCTATCAAAGTTGTTAAAAAAATTAATTTCCATGAAAAACTCTTGTTGCCATCGCAACCGAATTTTTTTTACAAAAGTCTTAATATATCTTATTGTAAAATACCAAAAGAGCTAGAGCTTAGATATTTGGCATGAAACATCTTCTTATAGATAGCACTCAGGTCAAAAAAGGCCCCGCCCAATGTGTCATTGATTTTCCTTAAATGTATTTAGTAAAAATCTTCTTGTGTAAAACTAAAAGATGTAGAGCTAAGATATTTGGCCAAAATCGGCCCATCTCCATGGGATAAAGGTCGACAGTTCAATCCCCAGCCAGATCAAATGTTTGTTTTCCCTCTCTTTTTAGCTCACCTGTCACAAAGTAACAGGGTGAGCTTTTGTGATCGTTTTTCGTCCGGCGTCCGTCCGTCGTCCGTCCGTCCGTCCGTAAACTTTTACTTTAAATGACATCTCCTCATAAACCACTAAGCCAATTTCATCCAAACTTCACTGGAATGTTCCTTTGGTGGTCACCTTTAAAAATTGTTAAAATAATTTAATTCCATACAGAACTCTGGTTGCCATGGCAACCAAACGAGAAAACTTTAAATATCTTCTTTTAAAAAATCCAAAGAGCTAGAGCTTGGATATTAGGCATGAAACATCTTCTTATAAATAGCACTCAGGTCAAAAAAGGCCCCGCCCAATGTGTCATTGATTTTCCTTAAATGTATATAGTAAAAATCTTCTTGTGTAAAACTAAAAGATGTAGAGCTAAGATATTTGGCATGCAACATCTTTTTATAGATGTCTACCAAGTTTGTTCAAATAAAATCCATAGGGTCAAAATTGACCCTGCGCCAGGGTGTCATTGATTTTCCTTATATGCATATAGTAAAAACTTAAAAGATCCTCTTGTGCAAATCCAAAACCGCTATAGATAAGATATTTTGGCATGAAATATCTTCTAGTGGATGTCTACCAAGTTGGTTCAAATAATTGCCCTAGGATCAAAATAGGCCTTGTGACCAGGGATCATTGGTTTTCTTTATAAATATATAGTAAAAACTTTAAAAAAATCTTTTTTTTGTTCAAATAAAAGCCAAATTGTCAAAATTGACCGCGCCCCAGGGATCATTGATTTTCCTTACATATACATGTATATAGTAAAAACTTTAAAAAATCTCCTTGTGAAAATCCTAAAGACCTAAAGCTTAGATATTTGGTATGAGAAGTGTTCTACTGGATGTCTACCATGTTTGTTGAAATAAAACCCTTAGGGCCAAAATCGGCCCATCTCCATGGGATAAAGGTCGACAGTTCAATCCCCAGCCAGATCAAATGTTTGTTTTCCCTCTCTTTTTAGCTCACCTGTCACAAAGTGACAGCGTGAGCTTTTGTGATCGTTTTTCGTCCGGCGTCCGTCCGTCGTCCGTCCGTAAACATTTACTTTAAATGACATCTCCTCATAAACCACTAAGCCAATTTCATCCAAACTTCACAGGAATGTTCCTTTGGTGGTCACCTTTAAAAATTGTTCAAAGAATTTAATTCCATACAGAACTCTGGTTGCCATGGCAACCAAAAGAGAAAACTTTAAAGATCTTCTTTTAAAAAATCCAAAGTGCTAGAGCTTAGATATTAGGCATGAAACATCTTCTAGTGAGTGTCTACCAAGTTTGTTCAAATAAAAGCCCTAGAACTCAAAGAGCTAGAGCTAAGATATTTAGCAAGAAACATGTTCTTATGGGTGTCTACCAAGTTTGTTCAAATGAAAGCCCTGGGGTCAAAATTGGCCCCGCCCCGGGGGTCATTGATTTTCTTATATGCATATAGTTAAAACTTAAAAAATATTCTTTTAAAGAACCCAAAGAGCTAGAGCTAAGATATTTAGCATGAACCATGTTATAATGGGTGTCTACCAAGTTTGTTCAAATAAAAGCCCTGGGGTCAAAATTGGCCCCGCCCCGGGGGTCATTGATTTTTCTTATATGTTTATATCAAAAACTTAAAAAATCTTCTTTGAAAAAACCCAAATAGCTAGGGTTTAGATATTAAGCATGAAACATCTTCTAGTGAGTGTCTACAAAGTTTGTTCAAATAAAAGCCCTGGGGTCAAAATTGGCCCCGCCCGGGGATTATTGATTTTCCTTATATGTGTATAGCAAAAACTTAAAATCTTCTTTGAAAAAACACAAATAGCTAGAGTTTAGATATTAAGCATGAAACATTTTCTTAAGTAAGTGTCTACAAATTTTGTTCAAATAAAAGCCCTGGGGTCAAAACTGGCTCTGCCCCAGGAGTGTCATTGTGTTTAACTATATGTGTATAGTAAAAACTTAAAAAACCTTCTTTTAAATAACCCATTGAGCTAGAGCCTAGATGTTTAGCATGAAACATCTTCTTATGGGTGTCTACCAAGTTTGTTCAAATGAAAACCCTTTGGTTAAAATTGACCCTGCCGGGGGGGGGGGGCGGAGAAGAAGGAGGTCATTGTTTTCATTATATCATTATATGTTTTTTCATTAATGTGTGTAGTAAAAACTTAACATCATGAAACACCTTCTAATGGGTGTTTTCCAAGTTTGTTCAAATAAAAGCCCTGGGGTTTAAACTGGCCCCGCTCTGAGGGCCTATATACAGGTGAGCGACCTCAGGGCCATCATGGCCCTCTTGTTCTACCATCTTTTTATCAGTTCACCTCTCACTTAGTGACAGGCTGAACTGTTTAAAAAATGGCTGCCAGACTTAAAATTAGCAAACAACAACATCTAAACAACATCGTAACCACTGGTTCAATTTTGAAATAATTTTACACAAAAATTTTCTTGGTGACAGTGTACACATTTTTTTCATATTTAGCTGTCCCTTGTTTTCAAATTTTGCAAATTTTCAAATTTCACCTTTAGACCTATTTCTCGGGTCAGCGATACAGGGCCCCCTGGGCCCTCTTGTTTCAATTGTGCAACACTTTTTACGCAAATGATAGTATTATTTTCAACATGTTATGATTTACCTATAATGTTTTCCGGTATTTTCAACAGTAGTTTATTGAGAATTAGTTAAAAAAATATAATAAAACTGATGATCAAATGTCGCTCATACGTTGTTGGCATGATAGTTGATTTCTACTTAAAATGTTCTTATTTTTTCCCTTTTT
>NW_026864499.1:0-206949 GCF_026571515.1 Ruditapes philippinarum | reverse complement strand
CGTTACATTCTTTAACGCTTTTAGTCTGCTATAGTCGTTAAAAAAGGAAATATCCACTTTTTAGTTTTTCTTAAAAAAGGTATACATACCCGGTCGAACACTTATCACTTTCTGTTTTAACTTCTATAGCTTTTATATGAAAAAAAACCCATAGATAAAGCTCCTCCTAATACTTTTAAAATTTAATTTTCCCCCTTTTGCGTTTAAAACATAAACCTTTTGCTCCACCCTCTCCCCCTTTCGCTCCCATATTTTTAAAAAAAAAATTCGGCTTACAAATTTTTTAAGAAACCCTTTCGGGAAAGAAAATTTATTTTGCCCCAAAGGAAAAGTTCTTTTTAAAAGGGTTTTAAATTAATTTTATTAATAAATTTTTTTCAAAAAACCCGAAGGTTTTTGGCATTTCTTTTGGTTGGGAAGTTCATTATTCTACAAAATTTCGCTTTTTTTCGGGGAAAGAAAAAATTTTCTCCCAGGCCCTTAAATTAATTTTATTTTTTTTAACAGCTTAGATCTTTGGGAAAAGCCTAAATTCAACCCTACACGGAGCCACATTTTTCCTTTTTTTCAAAAAAATACAACTTAAATGAAAAAAACAAAAAAAAAAATTTAAAAAATATTTGCAATAAGGCGTTTAAAGGGCCCTTCCGCTCTATCTGGAAATTTGCCATTCGCTTTTTTTCCCTTTAACCACAATTTTGAAGTGGAGGGGGACATTTTTTGCCGGGCTGATTATATACTTTCCTTAACATGTATGTGCTACCGCTAAATTTAAGCAAACAATGTTGAGTGAAAAAAGGGAACCCCGGTTTTATTGCCCAAAAATAACAATATTTAGTGAAAAAATCCCATTGGAGCTGTTTAAAATTAAATTCTAGGGTTTAAATTTTTTTTTAAGTGTATAAAATTTTAAACCATATGGTAGGTTTTTTTGACTTTAGTTACTTTTTTTAACAACCCACGTGCTTTGTTTATTTTTAGGGGACTCCCCCAAACGGGGGTTATTTTCACGGTTGGATGAAAAACAAATGTAAACACAATTATCATAAATAAGAATGGATGAAAAAAAAAATAAACACAAAGGGATTTTTTTTTCGTCATGGTTTGGGCCCAAAGTTCGAAAAAATTTTGTAGCGACGTTTTCCCACATTGTTGAAAAAAGTGCTTTTTAAAGCCCCTTTTGTCTTTAAAGGCCCCGAAAATTCTCTAACCAAAAAACCACTAAAAATTTATCGGGACTTTTATTAGTCAGGGGTTCCCTTTAAAAAACGCACGTGTAAAATAAGTTCAAAATTAAATTAAATTTAAAGGGCCGGCTAAAAAGGGGGCAGTAATTAACTAGCGTGAAAAAGGAAAAAAAATACATTCAAATCACTTACCAAAGATAAAAATGGGGCTAAAATAAAATTTTATAGTGGAAAAAAAAATTTCCAGTTAAATTCACTTTTCACTCGGGTCAAAATTTATGCACAATGAAGAAAAAAACACGTTCTTATTGTTTTTTCTATTCCAAAACTTTTGAAAAATATTGGGGTTGAACTATTAGCACAAAAAATTTCCTTTTTTTATATTTTATACCTTTTCTTTTGGGTTTAAATTTAAAGCTTGATATTTCATGAAAAAAACAAATAAAAAAAGCAACTAAGTGCAGATATATCCTGGTAACCCATAAGTTTTGCAATAATCCGTCTGCGTTTGGCGATGGAAAAAAAATTGAATTGCCCACTTTTTTATAATTATTATCCCCCATAACATCCGCCCAAAAACCGCCCAAATTCTTTTTTTCCTTTAAAAATTTTCGAAACCCACTTGAGCTAGCCCCCATCAATATTTAAAAATGTCCTTGCTTTTAATTTATAATAAGGGTTTTCCTTTTTAATAAATAATTTTCACGGCGAAAATTTAAGTTTTTTTGGTTATCCAAAAGGGTTTTAATTTATCACAGGGTTTAATTTGACTGTTTAATTTTCATATAATTCTTATTTGCCCTGTTTTCCAATTTTCCTTTAAATTTTAGCAAAAACAAATACCGCCCCCGAAGGCAGCTAAATAACGTCTTTCCATTAAATTTAAATTTAAACTTTCCTATAAAAAAACATACAAACTTGAAAAAATTTGGGAAAGCCCCACAAAGACAAAAAAAAAAGAAATTACCCCTAACAGTCGAAAAAAATCATTTTTATTTGTTGAGTAAAAATTTACCCAGAAGGAAAAAACAAATGTCTAAAAATTTTCCCTTTCTTAGTTTCTCGTTTAAGTGGATTTTTCCCCCGGGTGATAAAAATTTAACAGCATTCGTTCTGTACACTGTAAAGTTGGGAAAACATGTGTGCCCCCCCAAAAAGGAATCAATATATCGACTTTGGGAAAAGGGGCGCGCAATATTCCAAAATTTGTTTTCCCCGCTGTATTTGTCCTAAATTTTTTTAATTTAAAAATTTTTTTAACAGTAAACAAAATTTTGGGGTTTGTGTTAAAAAAATCTTGGGATTTTCTAGGCTTTCTTTTGGAAAATAAAAAAGAGAATTTATAAAATTTTAAAACCTAAAAATGTGTTTAATTAAAAAGTGAAAATACTTTTGGGAAACAGTATGGGTTCAGAAAAGCGGGTTTAGATGAAGATTTTTTTTATTTAATTACAATCATATTAAATTGGGGTTTTTTAAAAAAATTTTAATTTCCGTGAGGTTGAAAATTAAGCGGGAAAAATTTAGAGGGGTTTAAATTTAAAAAAAGTAAATTAACCCCGGTCAAAAACGTTTTTTTTTTTTAAAAATTTCCTTTTTGGGGAAACTTCGTGTTTTTGGGATAAAAATTTAAAATTAATTTGAAAAAGGGTTTGGGTCTGTAATTGTTAGTCCCTTAGTTATAAAAAAAATACAAATTTTTTTAACGTCAAAAAATGCAATTAAACTTTTATTATTTTATAACGAATTACAAAACATTTTTTGGCTGTTGACTTAAACAGTGTTTTGGGAAATTTAAAGAAATTTTTTGGATGTGAAAATCGTTTTGGGATGTTCATAATATATATTTAGAAAACAAAAGTCTTTGTTTAAATTTAAATTTAAAATTTCAAAAGGGTTTCACTCTGGGCCAAGTGGGGCGGACTAAACACTGAAAAGTTTTTTGACTTTCGGGGTGTGTTTTAACTTTGATATAAAATTTTTAAAATTTTTTTTTTAAAAATGGGTTACAAGTTTGTTATTTAGTTGTTTTTCATTTGCTTTGTTTTAAAGGATGCTCTAACCCAACAAGAATGCACGAATGTTTATTTTAAGTAAAGTTTTAAGATATTAAAATTGTTGCATTAATGCTGTGTAGTAAGTAAGTAAGTATTTTTCATTATGAATAAAAGTAACTTAAGTTGAATGGAATAAAAGACCGTATCATTAAGCGTTACGCATTCAATGATTAAATTGTGTATTCAATTTATATAAATTGAAGTTTAACTTAAACCACGCACATGTTATCACATACGTCGTGCCGCTTTTTGATGACATAAAAACGACATAATTAACTTTATTTACAAACATAAAAGAACCCGCTAAATGGGGAAAAGTTTGATTCTTTTTACTGTAAATAATTCTTATTTTGGTTATTTGGTAAATCAAATATAATAATAATTTGTCAGCCCTAAATTTACTAATAATTTGTTGTTCCCTTGAATGAAAAAATTATAATAATGAGCCGCGTCACGACAAAACCAACATAATGAGTTTGCGACCAGCATTTAGATCAGAGACCAGCCTGCGCATCCGCGCAGTCTGATCAGGATCCATGCTGTTCGCTATCAGTTTCTCTTCTTGTTATAGGGTTTGTAAGCGAACAGCATGGATCCTGATCAGACTGCGCGGATACGCAGGCTGGTCTGCATCCATGCTGGTCGCAAACCCATCAATATATCCTCTATGTATACACAGACAAAAATCGGGCGTCCCTAAACGACGTTTCCTATGAATTTTTTTTCGTAGACGACTGGGCTATCGGCCATTTTTCCGCCATTTTTGGCAATCGCTATGATTACTTGCGTCTGCGAGCCGTACCGTATAATCAGCGATGTATTCTTTCGGGAAAATTACCGCGTAGCACTTCAAAGATAAGCCTTTTTATATCTCTCAATTGTGTTTGCGGCTTTATACCGTAAAGTGAGTTTTTTACTGGTAATTTGTGTGCTTATAAATGCAAATGAAACAAGATAATTCCATATCTCATTCATGTTTTAGACATAGCCGTTAATATAAATTACGGTAGACAAATAAAATTAGAATAATAGGCCAATCCGAAATTAATGTTAACATTACTTAGCATTTAGATGGCTGATTGTTGGTATTTTACGACACTTGATTTTTTTCTTAAGCAAAAGCATTAGTGAATACAGCATATTTATTTAGATGTTTCACTAGATTATCCAAATAAAATGTTTGCATAAAAATAAATTACTACCCTAATTTGCCGTCAAATGTGAATTATTGAATTCAAACAAATTGAGGACAAACAAAATTAACAAAGTACGCTTTTCTGAAAAGAACACGTATATGTGTATATAAAAAATAAGCAAATAAGTAAACAAGCGAAGCTATTAGTTAGAAAGTATACAATAACGTATGTTTACTTAATTGTAATAATTTCTCAGGGTAGATATACGGTGAAGAATTTGCACCCCGTCGATATGTTGACTAAAGTGGGTGGTTCGTTGAAGGTTAAACCATTCTGCTAAAGCTGTGCACAAAGACATTCCATACTTAAGTCTGATTGTATTAGATATAAAGACTTAAATGTCACTGTTATGTTGTATAAAATCAATCATAATCAATTAAAATTGATGAATAAGATCATCTTAAACACGACAATCCGAGTTCAAACTTGACGCTCGAGAGTTTTAAATCATCCGTTTTAACCATGGTGTATAGTTTCCATACGTTTACATTTATGCGTGAATAACTCCAAATTATAGCGACCTTAAACTATTCATTCTAATTTTGTTAAACGAGTAACATTTTGTTACTTATTTAAACTGAATCATGAACTTAAAAATCGAGTGACAAGTAATTTTGTCTCCTTAAAACAATATTAATTTGTTTTATTTTGACCAGCGTAAATTGTCGTGTTTGACTAGAACATAGTCAATATTTCAGTCGTCACGCCGACCAAAGTGGTCATGCTATGCCCGTGGTATACGGTATCATTTTAGGATATCATTAACATGCAGCAAAATTTTGTCACGATTCGGGGGATAAACAAATGAAAATATTTCATTTCTTCATCAATTGTTATGAAATATAGCAGACGCTAAATATAAGCAGACAAATAGTCCCCACTTGAAAGTCTTCTAAGGTTTTGTGATCTTTATTGTAATAAATGCAAGTTACACAATAATGATTTAAACATATAATCTAGGACGTTAGTGTAAATATTAATATTGTTCAGTTCTGGTGATATCGAACGAACAACCCGTTAAACGCATCCAGATGGTCAAAAAAGAAAAAAACTGAAATATTATTTCAAATTTAATGTAAATACTGGATTAGTTATGTTAAATGTTTAGTTCCATTATTATTAACGGTTACCTAAAATGTTGTTTGATTTGTGCTCTTCGTATTTTTGCCCTGCGACCCTGCCAAGGAAAAAGGCGAGAATTAACAAGTTTAAATGGCGGCGGCGCGGAGCGAAAACACGCTAATAAGTATTAAACTTCGCCTCGCACTCCGCTAATAAGCGTGTTTTCTCTCCGCGCTCTCGCCATTTTAAGCTATTAATGCTCGACTTTTCGCCTGGTGTGGTCGCAGGGGCGAAAATACGAATGGCACAAATCAGCCAACATACAAAATCGTCACGTCAACGCGTTTTTCATTGCATAATCCAATGCGTTACTAACAAAGTAACTGATATAAATATATTAAAGAATAATTATTCAACATGGTCACGTGTCACAACAGCTGTTCGGAAGTTTTCTTGAACCAGTAATGCACGGGAACTGGGATCGTATTTCTATGCACGGCATAAATTACGAAAGTTCAAAGTTAGTTATATCGTGTAGGCTGGAATTGCTCTAATCATATTTCAAGATTAAGTTAAATCGATATGCTTGTTACTATTTATATATATATTAAATGTAATGAATTAACTATAGCATTTTAGTGTCCAAATTTGAATAAATATCAAATCGGCCAAAGCAGTGTGTTCGTTTCCCTTTAAACTTGAAACGATCCCCGAATATGCAGCCCGATGTTTTCCCTACCATCATGTGGTACTAGAAGAAACCAGGATGAAAGAATTCCGTAGTTATTGTATAACAACATATTTAGAATAAAGATTCCGGTGGCAGAAAAGTAGTTGGACTACGGTTAAAAAATACCAGTCACCAATTTTGTAGATCATATTATATATACTTAAGGTGTATTATATGATTATATATATTCATCAGTACCATATTCCAAGTGCTACACGTTCGACTTAAATGTTCCATTTGTATTTTATTCTTACTAACGATGCCATGTTTTAGCAGAACTTGACATGGACGGCACCTTTACTGTCCTGTAAATCAAGTGACACATTCTTTATTCATGAGTTTGACGACACAGTAGCTTAATGAAATTTTAAGTTACTGTGGCTGTAGCAGCGTAATGGGGTAAAAGAAATAAAGATCATATTACTAAGAAACCTAGAAACAAAGCTCAGTCAAGATAAGACATCATTTACAGCACCGCCAAATGCATAGACACTTACAAAAATTGTATCAGTATTACCACGGATATTAATAAATCCGTGATATTCTCTACTGCTATTACATCTTAAGCTTAGAATACATTTTATGATACCTAATTATATCATATATCACATTGACAGACATGACACGAATAAGAATATTTAATTAAGGAATCCAGCAATTCAATGTATTTCATTAACCCACACTACATTGCTTTTAAGGGAAACTACTCTTACCAAAGGTTGTGTCTACTCCTTGGTTCTTATCTCCCTTAATGGTGTTACGATGCCATTCTTACAATTTCATCTATAAGCGCTTATAAATCGGTGAGTTAAAGGGACTCCACTGAGGTCTTTTGACATGATGGAACTGAAAATATTTTTCCAGAGTGAGATAATGTACCATTTGATGAAGGTTTAGACCACTAATCTTTGTGCAAAATTTCAGATCATTCGCGCACTTCGTTTTTCCAGAATAATTATTCAAATTAAAAAAAAATGACCCAAAATGAAAAGCGTTTAAATACTTTTTACTTAAATCGGGCTGAGAAAGCATAAAAATACGATTTTCAATTTATTTCAAAGTATATTTCTGAACTATATTTGCATATATTTCTGTTAAAAGTGCCCCAGTATTCAAATGTTATGTTTTTAGGCTTTTAAACCTCAGTGTAGTCCCTTTAAGATAAATTAGCATTCTTAAAGAGCATGTCGATAGGTGAAAAGTCGAATTTAGCTTACGATCATTCAAAGGGCCTTGTCCGGTATATGGTATGTAACTGAATACGATATTTAGTGTGTTGATAAAAAAAAAATATATTAAGATACAGTCTTTAAAGGGTTATTTATAGATTAAGTGGGCGGAAAATGAACGAAGTAGTAATTTGGTAAATGTGCTTAAAAAATGACCCAATTGATTATAAACAAGAAGTATTTTTAAAAAGATACTCGGCCGAAGTCAAACTTGTTAACTTGCATAGGATAAGCTACTAACCATGCTAACCGCAAACAGAACTCAATAGTTTTATTTCAGTTCATTTTTACCCGCAATGTTTTCTCCCATTAATTTAAACAATGTTACTTACATTATTTGATTTTAATCAGAACGGAATTTGATTTGAATAGGAATTTATAATAAAACAAAGATTTAGTAGATACTGTAAACTTATTCCACGGAGAATTTTGCAACTGTATTTCGTTTCAATCGTCTTATGCCCGGTTCGAGAAGAGAATATAATAACTATAACAGCTTAGAAGTGAAACCCAATCAAACGCAAAAGTATCAAAAAGGCGATCTGTCATATTTAATTTCATATATTTTTTGAAAAGCTGTTAGAAACATCTAGAAAATATCATAATTGTGTTTTTATATTTTTTCTGACTTATATCTATTCCCAACACGTCTTGCCATCACGCAATCGAACAAACCTCTACCTATAACGGAACTTCTTCTAGAGTATCAATCAAACAGGCTATTTGTGTTAAAATGATCTACCTATATTCATTTCTTTACGAAAGTCAAGGTGAAATCAGTTGGCCTTCGGCCGAAAAAAAGCGATGCAACTGACCAAAAAATGTATCATAAATTCTTAGAAATGTAAAAGCGACATTATGCTCATCCAAGCGTAAATGATAAGTAAATAGGCGTGTCGAGCACGTGTAATATTGACTTTTTTCAAAATAAAACACAATTATCGCACGATATCAAGTGATTTTTATTTCTAACTTTTCTATATAGATACCTCAACATTGCATTGCGATAATTGTTATGGAAATGCAATATAAACAAATAATATGAAAAAAGCCATGTATGTCTATCCATTCATAAATAAATAAGTAAATACTGTAATAAACCACGGTCCAATGATCCTTTTGCTATTTTAATGTGAACAATGATAATTCATTGAAAAAGGTCATTTAAGCGAATTTTCTTTAAGGTGATCTTTCGTAAAACTGTTTTTGTATAATATATGAGCCGCGCCACGACAAAACCAACATAATGGGTTTGCAACCAGCATGGATCCAGACCAGCCTGCGCATCCGTGCAGTCTGATCAGGATCCATGCTGTTCGCTTACCAACCCTATAGCAAGTAGAGAAACTGATAGCGAACAGCATGGATCCTGATCAGACTGCGCGGATGCGCAGCCTGGTCTGGATCCATGCTGGTCGCAAACCCATTATGTTGGTTTTGTCATGACACGGCTCATATGATATACAGGCCTCGACAGACGAATATTTAAATCTAGTTTGAACAAACATTTCAAGTTATGGTTATTCACATTTACCTATTTCAGAAGTTATCAATTTTAAGAGCTTTATTTTTATATTTTAAATTGAGCATCGCGGAAAAGCTTAGCCGACAGCTGGTTACCGAATCTACAAAATAAAGGCGACAATTGTATGTGATTCTGGTCAGCACTGTAAGCTATTTAGTCAGTACATGTATCAGAAATATCCCTAAATGACAAATGATTTTGTCCAGATTAAAAGATTAGCAAGTACATTTAATAAGATATAATATATTGGAAAGTATTAAATTAAAACTAGAACTGCCACTATCATGGCGTGAATACCCCCGCATACCACTTTGTCAGAATCAACAGTGACCATTTAGAGCTCAAGGACAACCTCCCTGCCAAATCTGAGGTTACTAAGCCAGTGCATTGCTAAGTAATGTATTCTACATGCTTCAAATGTGATAATGTCAAAATCAAACCTTTGCGGACAGGACATTCTTTAGCAATTGAGAAGAAAAGCTTTTTTTTTGTCAAGGTCCCTGTGACCTTGACCTTTGACCCAGTGACCTCAAAATCAATAGGGGTCACCTTATAGTCATGATCAACATCCATGCCAAATATGAAGACTGTGGGTCAAAGGAATCTTAAGTTAAAGGGTGGACAAAGTTTTTGAAGTCAAATTCCCTATGACCTTGACCTTTGATCCAGTGACCTCAAAATCAAAAGGGGTCATCTACTAATCATGATCAACATCCATGCCAAATATGAAGACTGTGGGTCAAAGGAATCTAAAGTTATTTGGCAGACAAACTTTTTGAAGTCAAAGTCCCTGTGACCTTGACCTTTGACCTGGTGACCTCAAAATCAATAGGGGTCATCTACTAATCATGACTAACCTCCATGCCAAATATGAAGACTGTGGGTCAAAGGAATCTTAAGTTATTGGGCGGACAAGCTTTTTGAAGTCAAGGCCCCTGTGACCTTAACCTTTGACCTGGTGACCTCAAAGTCAATAGGGGTCATCTACTAATCATGATTAACCTCCATGCCAAATATGAAGACTGTGGGTCAAAGGAATCTTAAGTTATTGGGCGGACAAGCTTTTTTAAGTCAAGGCCCCTGTGACCTTGACCTTTGACCTGGTGACCTCAAAGTCAATAGGGGTCATCTACTTATCATGACTAGCCTCCATGCCAAATATGAAGACCGTGGGTCAAAGGAATCTTAAGTTATTGGGCGGACAAGCTTTTTGAAGTCAAGGCCCCTGTGACCTTGACCTGGTGACCTCAAAGTAAATAGGGGTCATCTACTAATTATGACTTACCTCCATGCCAAATTTGAAGACTGTGGGTCAAAGGAATCTCAAGTTATTGGGCGGACAAGCTTTTTGAAGTCAAGGCCCCTGTGACCTTGACCTTTGACCTGGTGACCTCAAAATCAATAGGGGTCATCTACTAATCATGACTAACCTCCATGCCAAATATGACGACTGTAGGTCAAAGGAATCTCAAGTTATTGGGCGGACAAGCTTTTTGAAGTCAAGGCCCCTGTGACCTTGACCTTGTGACCTCAAAATCAATAGGGGTCATTTACTAATCATGACTTACCTCCATGCCAATATGAAGACCTGTGGTCAAAGGAATCTCAAGTTATTGGGCGGACAAGCTTTTTGAAGTCAAGGCCCCTGTGACCTTGACCTTTGACCTGGTGACCTCAAAATCAATAGGGGTCATCTACTAATCATGACTAACCTCCATGCCAAATATGACGACTGTAGGTCAAAGGAATCTTAAGTTATTGGGCGGACAAGCTTTTTGAAGTCAAGGCCCCTGTGACCTTTAACCTAGTGACCTCAAAATCAATAGGGGTCATCTACTAATCATGACTAACCTCCATGCCAAATATGAAGACTAAGGGTCAAAGGAATCTTAAGTTATTGGGCGGACAAGAAAAAACCGACGGACGGCCGGACGGACGGACAAGCTGGTTCCAGTATACCCCCCTTACAACTTTGTTGTGCGGGGGTATAAAAAGAACGAAAAAAAAAATTCAATCCTTTTGACAGTTGAACCGTGAAACAATACCGAACGTACTTATTTTAGTGCTCCTTGGTCTCAAAAGAAACGGAATTTTTCGAATGCGTAGATAAATATAAAGTATGGAAGACAATCGAAAAGAGCAAAATGAGTTTTAAGAAATCTTTGCCTTATTTCAAACACATCTATTAAGCTTTTTAACCATGCACGTAAATTTGCTTTACTCAGCCAAACTATCTTATTTTCCATTTAATTATAAGTCACACCAACAATTATTAAGGTCATTTGGCAACTTTCCGGCTTTATCGGTAAAAGAAGACCTCAGGTGCCGTTCCATGTATACATCTACGTAGACATACCGACGTTCCTTAAGCATGCTGAAAAAAGATAAAAAGCAGTTTCAAGATTAGTGAAGTTCATTAGCCAGCTTAAAAAGTAGGTAATACAAACCTAGTCGGACTAATCATTTCGTTATTTCTATCAGTATTACACTCAAATACCTAATCTAGTTATAAGCGTATTTGAAGGATTTGTCCTGTTTTAGCCAAATGCAATTTAAGTGCATGGAATCATAACATTAGTATAAACATTTGACTTACTTGTCTTTTCACCTTTCTTGGTTTCAGCATAACAAAAAGGATGACACACTTTTTCAACATATCCACGTCTTGAAAGAGAAAACATACTAGGTTTCTTCCTCTGCACCATAATTGGAATGTCATCCAAGTAAACAAAGTGTGGAATAGTGTATGCTATGTCAGCGCATTGATCCGTAGTGTAAATGCTTTTCAGCAGTTCAAAGATATTCCGGTAAACATGTCCTTTAGCATTAACTCGTCATGTGACCCACGTATTGCGCTGTTTTATTACCTGTCATTTTGCGAAAATGGTTCTTTGCATGGTACCATGTCCCTTCAATTCTGTTGGTGTGGGCAGTTACTATAGCTCCTGACTGGACATTTTATACCGCTTTTTGAAAGCATGCTTTTGAATTACGGTGAAATGCCAATACCCAATATCCTTTTGTTTTCAAATGCCACCCCATCCGTCACTGTATACCTTCGAATCGTTGTATAAGGGACAATAAAGTGCTCTGCCTTCTGTCACTTACCGGGTATAGAATGATCGTTTTTTGACTGACTACCTTTGTACCATCCTAAATACCCACACTTCTAGTCCTTTAAGTGGATTCACTCAGTGAAATTTAACCATTTGGCCATATAGTACCAACCGGTACCGTTGGCCTAGTGGTTAAGGCGTCCGCCTTCGGATCGGGAGGTCGAAGGTTCGAGCCCCACGGGGAGCGTTAATTGAAGGATGAATGTTTCTCGTGGGACTCGTTCCGAAATGGCCGCTTCGTGAGCGGCGAGGTAGTTAAAATGAATGGTTACCGATTTCTATCCGCCTGGCGCCTGGCATAGTGGTAGGAATTGGGAGGTACATGGTATGCAACCAAAAGGTGTCTCATAAGTCAAAATGGCTGGCCCTTTCAGTAGGGGTGACACTATAATAAACAAGACCTTTACCTTTACCTTTTATAGTGACTCGTCTATTACAATTTCACCTTTTACTTTTCTAGACCTGATATATTCTCTCAATATAGTCTTTAGAGAACCCCCAAATAAAGATGCTCCAACTACAGCTGTGCTTCTATAGTTCACTCCTGAAAACAGCAAACATTGCAGCTGAGTCATATTATCCAGATTGCATTTGATGACATTCATGGTCAGTTTTGACTTTTCGAAGAAGATGTATGTTCTGACAGACACTTTGTGGTTCCTTTTCTTGCTGCATCTTAGTGTTTGCCTAGATTATGATTTCCCGCTGTTATTACAACTGCTTACCAGTTTAGATACTCAAATCACACAGTTCACAGAAAAATAGTGGATCTCTAAAGACTTTTATTTTGCAACGTTTATTCAGCATAATGAGTTAAAATATTAACATGTGCTAAAATATCTGGCTGTATTACTACAGAACTGTGAACGAAGACATTAATTTAAGAAAAAAATATACCTGTAATATAGATATTATCCCCGGGGATAATTTGTGAACGGTATTTCATATTGTTAACAAAGTCCTCGGATACTATTCTTTTTGAGTAAAATGATGTTCATTCCATATTACCCTTAAAACACTCACCACAAAACATCCCCAATCCCCATTCATATTACCACTAAAAACACTCACCACAAAACATCCCCATCCTGTAAAACTTTGCGACCCCCATAGAAAATATCCTCATCCCGATGAAAGCATAATATGAATTTGAAACTTAAATGTGTTTCTTTCCGTAAATAATTTGATTAAAGTGCCCAGGGATCATTTCAGAACGACATTTCCCTTTGCAAAAATAGTCCCGGGGATTTTTTTTTCAAATAAAATAATGTTTATTCTGAATAAATAGCCGATTAAAACACTTACCCCAAAACATTTCAAAGTCCCATTATATAAAATATTGAGCTCCCCCCAAAGGAAACCCTCTACTCGGTAATGATACTCCCCTTTTGAAGCATTACATAAGCTTGAAACTTTAATATGTTTCTCTCTATACATGTAAAATATGGCTAAAGTCCCCGAAGACCATTTTAGTTTGACATTTCCCTTTGAAAAAATAGTCCCCGGGGACTTTTCGAGTGAAATAGTGTTCATTCCGTAAATGTTACCGATAGGAAGGTAGCATTATATGAAGTTAAACAGTATCTATACATACATATGTAATTATGCTATAATTCTTATTTAGGTCCCTAGGGAAGCAAAACAAATCATACTATATAGATAAACAAAAGGTTACAACCCATGGGTTTATACAGTACAAACAATAAGCCAATGGTGGCTGTTTAAACGTCAAAAAATGTTACAATTTTAACATACATATATGCAAACCACATAGAACTAGAACTGTCGGTGAATGCGATTCATACCCCCACCAATAACCTTGAAAGAAGCCGACTTGGAAGGGGTTAAGGGAATAACTTTAGTGGCACAAATACGTATACATAAACATAAATCAACTCTGGTGAGAAAAAGACAAATTGTACAGGTAATAGTATAAATATATATTGTCAAATCATGTTCGAAACAATTACAAATAACCTTTCATTTTCCCAATGTACTAAAAAACAAACAAAAGCAGTGAAGTTAAGAAAATAGCATAATTATTTCAAAATGTAATTAAGAGTGGAAAAACTTTGCATACTGAGCTTACTTGTGATCCTTTATATATTATATAGTTTTAAGTGAATATCTGTTCTAGTTTCAGAAACATGTAAGTATTAATGGTTATATCAGAACATTTTCTAGCCTAAAAGAGGCATAACTTGTGTCATAATTCAATGGAATTGTAGAATTGTCGTTATCTGAGCTTGCATTATAAGCTTCAAGTAAATATCTGTTCTGGTTTAAGAAATACTGTAGTAAATAAATTTAAAGACATAAAAACATGGACTTAACTTTGTCAAAATACAATAAAAAGTTATCCCCCACTTTTTTTAGTTATGAAACTGGACCTGCATATCTTACTTGCGACACTTCGTATATTTGAAGTTTCAAATGATTATCTGTTCTAGTTTTAGAAATATTCAAGTACATTTTAAAATTTCAGAACATTTTCTTAGTCAATTTTTGACCTTCAAGTGTGGCCTTGACCTTAAGCTGGCACAAGTTCACATGGGTTCTTCACATAACCTTGTTAAGGTGAACATTTGATCCAAGATTCTTTCAATAAGTGTAGGACTTACAGAGCGGACACGAAAAACTGTCTAATATTTGATTGATTGATATTTGACCTTCAATTGTGACCTTGACCTTGGGCTGACACATGGGCAAAATGGGTTTTGAACATTCCTTTGTTGAGGTGAGCATTTGAACCAAGTTTGAAGAAAATCCTTTAATTGGTATAGGAATTATAGAGCTGACACGATAATGGAGACGGACGGACGGACGGACGGACCGACCGACGCGACAGAGTGAATCTATTATAACCCCCCACCCCCACCCACATTTTGTGGTTCAGGTATAAAAAGACAGAGGAAAACATTGTCACTGCTGACATGGTAAGGAGAAAGTTTACTGTTTAAGTGTATGTTTTTTTCTGATTTCATATGTTCAAAAAATTTCAATATATTAGGATATTTCTAAAAATGTCAATGTATCTTATTCTTAAGTTTTTATATACATGTACACTAATAAGAAATGAGACTCGTCTTCAATAAGTTTGCATACATAAATTTTTTTCATTATTAGGTATTTTATTTGGTTTGTGCCATCGACCTGTTTTTAATTTGCTAATTTGTGTGCTGACAATCGGAATCTTTTAAATGCAATTCGAAATTTAACAACATGTATCTTTTTTTAAGTATTCTTTAAAACGAAACTCTGAAAATAACCTGCAAGAGGATGCACGTGTTGAGTTTTCTATTGATTTACTAAGGATCTTTTAGTCTTTGCTTCAACAAATTAATAAATATTTTTTCGTTACCTTGGCATAATCATGGTGGAAACCTAAAGGTTTTTAACAAACGTTTTAAAGAGATTGCCCAACAATTTGTGTTTGGTTTATTTTGTGTGTCATTTAGCATCATAGTATAAGTTTTCTTAACATATTTACTAGTATCCATCTTTATGATTTTGAACCAATATTTAATTATTCTAATTAAACATGTATTTCTAAGCGTCATTCAGACTTATTCACTATAAATAAAGGTGTTCTGAGTCTACAGTCTTACACCTAGAAATGTTTTACAAAATGAAAATGAATGTTTTTAAGCCTCTTTACTTCCGCAAAGCCCCAAATTGCACATCAGCAATTTAAAATTAGAACAATAAATTTATTAAAAAGTTCTAAAACACGTCTCATTTAAAGAGCTGTGAATTTTTTCATATACAGTTTAAGTTTATAGATTGCTTTGAGTGCCTGGCCAGCTATCGTATGATATCTTTGAAAAAAAGACCACGAGAATGTAAATTTGAGCTGTGACCTAGCTTTTGACTTCAGGTGACCCATATTAAAACTTGACCTAGAAATAATCAAAACAAACTTTCAGAACAATGTCCATGATATTTGGAACAGTAGCCACTGTGTGAGTGTGAACAAGATTTTTCTTTGTTTAGCTCCTAGTTTTTCATCCGTGATGATCCATGTTAAAACTCATCCGAGCAATTACGTAGACAATCATCCTGACCAAGTTTGATGGCCATTGAATTAACAATGTGGCCACTAGAGTGTTAACAAGGTTTGTCCATGTTTGAGCAGTGTGACCTAGTTTTTGACCCAGGTGATCCATATTAGAGTCTGACCTAGAAATCATCAAAACAAATTTTCAGACCAATTTCCAGTTTATTTGGATCAAAACAGTAGCCAATAGATTTTTCTATTTAAAGCTCATGTTACCTTTTCTTTATCCGAGAATACCCATGTGTAGCCCATTCCAGCAATAATTTAGACAAGCACCCTGATCAAGTTTGATCATGATTTAGTCAAAAATGTGACCTCTGGATCGTTAACAAGATTTTTCTACATTTGGACAGTGTGACCATGTTTTTTTACCCCAGGTGACCTATATTCAACCTTGACTTAAGGCGACAACAGACACTTTCCGTGGTACTCACACAAATGTCATTTAAACCAACTTATTATAATAATAATTGTTATTTATTTAATCTTTGTGCATTAAATGTCGTTGATAATCATAAAAAATAACATATTTGAAAAAAATGCCTTTGTAAATGATTGATTTTGAATAAAAATCCTAAAATTTTAAATCGTCATATCAAAGTCATTTTTTTATTTTTTTGTCATCAAAGTTTTGGAATATAAACTTACTTATAATATCTGGGGAACCATGTCTCAAATTTTTTCTATCTTTTCTCAAAAAAATTTTACGTAACTACAAACATTTTATGCGACTTTTTTCACCATACATATTACGTAATTAAAGATAATTAAGTCGCTGATTGAGCAAACAAAAATCCCTGACACAGTTCCCTCCGTAAATGAACCCCCTTTCATGTGCTTTAAACCGCATGTTAATTGCTTGATTATTAAAAAAGTTATGCCGATTCAAAGTTAGTCCGACCCGCATCAAACGAAGTGTCATAAATTGGCTGTTCTCTCTCGGACCCCTACATTTCACGCTTATTAATTGCATAACACACAAATATCGCACCAGAGAGGGTAACAAGTTGCGGAAACATGCTCTAACAACATTTTATGACCCAGTGACATCTGACCAATTAAAAAGCTGCTGATTAATATCAGTTTATAGCAGGAATTTCTTAAAATCTTAACGTGATTTACTGTCCGTCTGGTATCTGTCGCACATGTCACGTGACTATCGGTAACATTTGAGGTACTCAGTGGGGGGGGGGAATGGAACGCATTTGCGCACCGCTAGCAGGCTATTTAATTGTTTCACTTTTGAAGTTTATTATTATTATCAGCAGCATCATTATTATATTATACCAGTATACACTCCTCTGCCTGTGTATTCGTGTATGAAATTCCGTTAATATATAAAGTAAAATAACAAAAAACTGAGCTTCTGACAATCGTTTAAAGTCCGTGGTAGATGTACAAATAAGAACGGGATATTATATTTTTTTCCACCAAATTGATATAAATTCTTCACATATTTTAATAGAAATAAAAGGTATTACTCGATCATTATGATCTGACCTTCTTGACTTCTATTATCATGAATATCATCTATGCACGGGATAGAGATCCAGTTTCTACTGGGATATAAAATAAATTTCATACTTTGTCCCAGGTTTATTAGTACTGAGTTCGATTTACTGGCGAACAATTTATACAAAGCATTCACTGGTAATATCTTTTTTTATTGATTCATAGAGAAATAATCATCCTTAGACAATCGTAAAAATTGTTTAGAAATTTGTCAGGGACCCCTTACCACAAATCATATAGGCGTTCACATAAAAATGATGTCTGTTTGTTTGTTTGTTTCATTTTACGCCTTTTTCAACAGTATTTCAGTCATATAGGCGGGTAGTTTCCTAACCATCGTTCCTGGAGAGTTACACCAGTACTAGACTACCTTCCTCCGCGCTAAACTACCAAAGCATGATCGAACCCACGCCAGAGAGGTAACTGGATTAGAAGTCATCGACTCTAACCCCTCGACCACGGAGGCGGTTATCAAATGATGTCTGTTTTTTGTTGTTGTTGATGTCTGTTTTTTGTTGTTGTTTTACTTGACATTGTTAGAAAACGAGGTTGAATGTAAATTAAGCAAGCCCTTGAATCCGTACAAAAGTCCATAAACTCAATGTAATATCTATCAGATTAACGGGACAAACAAATTATTATTTCACACATTATGGCTATTTTAGCAACAACATTTTTTAATCAACCCCGTGGTCGTGCGATTTGCCGCTATGCTTAATTATTTATGTTACATACATTATGTTACGTACATTGGAAGACAATTTATTAATTTATAAAAAAAATGCTTTTCAGTGATAATTGACACCTTAATAATCATCAAAACAAACTTTCAGACCAATATTCAGTATAGTTGGATTAAAACAGTAGCCACTTAAGTGTTTAAAAGATTTTTCTATTGTTAGCTTTTGTGACATAGATTTTCATCCGAGATGAGTCATGTTCGAACGCATTCGAGCAATTAAATAGACAAGCATACTGACCAAGTTTGATGACAATTATGTCAAAAATACGACCACTAGAGTGTTAACAAGGTTTTTTCCATATTTGAGCAGTGTGACCTAGTTTTTGACCCAGGTGATCCATATTCGAACTTACCTAGAAATCATCAAAACAAACTTTCAGACTAATTTCCAGAATATTTGGATCAAAACAGTAGCCACTAGAGTGTTTACAAGATTTTCCTTTTTTCAGCTCCTGTGACCTAGTTTTTTTATCCGAGATGACCCATGTTCAAACTCATTACCTAGACAAGCATCCTGACAAACTTTGATGAAGATTGCGGCAAACATGTGACCGCTAGGGTGTTAACAAACAAATGAGAACGGACGACGGACGATGGACATTCATCGATCCTAAAAGCTCCCCCTGGCCCAGGTGAGCTTCAAAAAAAAAGTTTTACTATTGTTGCTACTTATATGTTATGGTTTAATCGATGAAACTCATGTTTCACATTATAACTTTCATTTTAAATTTTGTTTATCGTGTATTTTGGCATCATCTGGGAAAATTGTCATTTATTAATGAATTGCAGGCCTAAAGCGAACTTTGCGTGTTTAAAATGCATATTGCAGAACAGATACGCGTGATATATCTGAAATGCTTATAGATTAAACAGCATAGCATATTAATTTTATCTTGCATGTAATATTACAACAATTATGTTAATTAGATATAAATTTACTGATTCAGAACTATGCTTATTTATTCGAGACCAAGGAATTACATATTTCAGATAAAATGTATTGATATAAATAATACAGCATTTAATGGGTTGGAAACAAAAAAAATGGTTTTGCTCCAATTTAATATTTTGTTGTAATTGTTGACAATGTGTGCGCATGTTGTTTTATATACATTATATAAATACATTTGTTTAAAAAACATCAATCAATTATAAACTTGTTTTCCATTGAACATAAAACGGAGGGAGTCAAAAAATGTAGAACATTATAGCTATTTGAAAATAATTCATAGCAAATAATCAGCACATGTTGCAAAACATATTTCCGAAAGAGTCCAAGATAACCTGCCCTTGCCTGGAGCACACAAAATATCTTTGTGATATAATTTAAATCAATTTGAGTAAAAAGCAAATTTTTTAAGAAAATGTTTCCTGAATAGTTTTTGTTAAAAAGCTAAAGATTATTGTTCTGTTTTGAAGAAAAATCAAGTAACTTAATCAATTCAAGCACTTGAAGGGTCGGTCGTTCATCCCTACAATATCAGCTTTTTAGTGGGCGTTTCCTTTTCAGTCTAATGTAAGAGGGAAACATTGCTTGAATGATAAGAATATTTTTCACTTTATATCATTTTCAGTCACTATATAAACCTGCTGTTACATGATACGCATACATCAAATAGGAGAAACAAAGAATGAGAGTCATAAATATTGCAGTAACACGGTCAAAAGTTTTACTGATGTCCCTCCAAGACAATGGCATTTCTCTACTGTTTTCTGAAATTTGCGTATTTTGTCTCATAGTACCTTCGTCATCACAATCAGCCTCTTTGTCTGGTACATCAGACTTAATGCGATTCTCTCCTGGTCGGCGGCACCTTTTTGTTGTACCGAGGACATGAACAAATTTGCACCAAAACACGCATATCTCATGATTTTCAATGCGTCTATGATACAATGCTACGCTGCAGATATTAAACAAACATATGCAAGCACTTTCGATCATTATAAACACTAACAAGTAACACATTGATGCAACTGACTCGGCACCTGGAGGCAAATTGTCACTAATCAAAGTCATGTATACAGATATAGATAGAAGAACAGTTAACGAAAATGAAATTCGTTCACCGGAATCAATTGGTACTATAAAAACAAATAATTGAAGAACACTCAAAGTTGATATTGGCAACAGTATATTCACAATAAAGAACATTGCCCGTCGCTGAAGAACCATTTCGAATACCAAAATAGATTTTATGTTATGAGATTTAGAATATACTTTAGTCGAAAGCAATGCCCAAATTCCGTTCGATTGATATCCCTGTAAGTCTATTTCATTCTGAGCTCCCACTAATTTTACGTCTGAAGCAACATATCCCCAGACGATAAAAGCTATGGTGCATTTTTGTTTATCCCATGGAAATGACTTGAGATCTATTGAACAGCTACATTCGAACATATCCCCTGAAAAAAAAAGAAATCATTGTTGACATTTATGATATAATAATATCATAATCAGATATTAGTTAAACGAGAATACCATAATGACCCCTAATCGCTCAACAGGGGCCATACTGTACATGGACTAGATTTAATAACCAGGATGTTTATTGTTCAACAAAGTGGAACAATTTTAGTAATTTTGTAAAATAGAGTGAAATAAGAATCCCTAAAGAAAGCCCAACACGGCAAAATTGAAAATGTTGCAGGCTTGGTTTGATTGAGCCTGTTCATGGACGGTACTGTCATGTGCAAATTACCGTCCACGCCCCCTATCACCGGCTTAAGCAGCATTCAACATTAACATGAACTGGTGAAATTTTGAATTTTGAAACATCCGCAGATGTCTTCATATGGCGGTTATCATGGAACCTTCAATGTGACACATTAGTGCCATACCATGAAAAGCGGCATATGGTCCCCAAGTTAAAAAATGCGTGTGCCCTAAACGAGAAAACAATGGGCGGAACTAAATAAAATGGAATTTTGAAAGGGGATCTGAGGTTAAGAAGCCTGCATATCACAGATGTAACGTCAAAAGACAAATTTAAAAAGCAGGACTCATATCCTAAGGGTGATTCAACAGTATTCAAGTGAGGAATACTGGAACCACCCAACAAGAAAGATGCCGAATAGATAGAACCAAAATACCACAAGCACAATAATAATGTCGTGCTGAACGATCTTTAAGGATCGGAAATACAATATCCCTGATTGAATGTACGGGGCGACTTTTTACAGCCTCCACAAGGCACAAACAACGCTGATGTGGCGATAAAATAGAGTGAAATAAGAATCCCTAAAGAAAGCCCACACAATTCATCTTTGGATAATTAAGATTAAAGAAGCGATTGAAGTAAATGTCTCGGGCTAATATTAAGTCTTCAGATCAATAACAAGGCTATTCGAAAATCTCCATATTATTGACATTATATTATTAATTCAAGATTAATATGTTCAGAATTATATATTTCAAAATGTACTCTTCTTTTATCTTCCCTGCAGAATCGCGCCCAATATTGCATAAACAAGAATTTGTAACAGAGTTACCAACGTCCCCCACCTCGGGAAGTTTTATATGAAGCATAAAATTGTGCTATTTCAAGAGATCGAGGTATGGATCTCAGGACATTCAGTCCAAAAGTATGATCAATGCTAGATCTGCAAATGTAACAATAAATTTGTTAAAAAAATAAAATGAAACACGGAATTTAAAAATCTATCATGTTAAGCTTTGACCTCTAAGTGTGACCTTGACCTTGGAGGTAGGGGAGCAGGTGTTGTGCATGACATAACGTCTTATTATTGAGACTATTTGTGCCAAGTATTTTCAAAATCCCTTGAACTATGAAGAAGTAATAGATTGGACACAAAATATACCCTATAACAGACTGTAAATCTTTGACCTCTAAGTGTGACCTTGACCTTGGAGGTAGGGACACAGATGTTACGCATGACATATCATCTAATCAATGTGACTATTTGTGCCAAGTCTTTTCAAAATCCCTTAATCTATGGAGAAGTAATGGACGGGACACAAAATATACCAAATAACAGACCCTATTTACCTTTGACTTCTAAGTGTGACCTTGACCTTGGAGGTAGGGGTACAGGTGTTGTACTTGACATATCGCCTTATTATTCTGACTATTTGTGCCAAGTTATTTCAAAATCCCTTGAACTATGAAGAAATTTTAGATCCGACACAAAATATACCCTATAACAGACTATGTTAATTTTTTACCTCTTAAGTGTGACCTTGACCTTGGAGGTAGGGATGCAGGTGTTGCGCATGACACATCCTCTTATTATAGTGACTATTTGTGCGAAGTATTTTCAAAATACTTTGCTCTATGAAAATGTTATGGACCGGACACAAAATATACCCTGTAACAGACTATGTAAGTATTTGACCTCCAAGTGTGACCTTGACCTTGGAGGTAGGTGCATGGTTTTTGCGCATGACACATTGTCTGATTATTGTGAACAATTATGGCAAGTATTTACAAAATTCCTTCAAAGATAAGAAAGTTATGGACCGGACACGACATACACCCTCAAATAGACAATGTTGAACTTGAATGAGCAAGTGCCACCTTGACCCTGGAGGTAGTGGTCTGCTTGTTGCGCATGACACATCGTCTTATTTTAACAAACATTTGTGCCAAGTTATTTTCAATTCCTTTGATAAATGACAAAGTTATGGACACGAAATATACCCTATAACAGACTATGTTAATATTTGACCTCCAAGTGTGACCTTAACCTTGAAGGTAGATGACCTTTTTTTGTGCATGACACATCGTCTGATTATTGTGAACAACTATGGCAAGTATTTACAAAATCCCTTCATAGATAAGAAAGTTATGGACCGGACACGACATATACCCTCAAATAGACAATGTTGACCTTGAATGAGCAAGTGCGACCTTGACCCTGAAGGTAGGGGTCTGGTTGTTTCGCATGACACATCGTCTAATTATAATAAACATTTGTGTCAAGTTATTTCAAATTCTTTTCATAAATGACAAAGTTATGGACCGGACACGAAAGTATGACGGACAGACGGACGGAAAGACGGACGGAGCCTATTTCTATATCCCCCTTTTTTCTTCGAAAAGGCGAGGGACAATAAAATATAAAGAAATATAATAAATAGATTATGCAAATAATTTACAAAGGTATGTCTTTAATAGATAAATAAATTGGATACATACTATATAGCTCTGATAGCTTTATGCAAAGTTTTCAATGGTAACGGGTGATGTCAAAAATATGATTTGTTTGTTTGCTTGGTTTTACGGCGCACTAAAACAGTAAATTTCGTATAGCGCCGAAACAGAAAATATTACTTTGGCTAACCTCGGGTGTTACAAGCTTAAAGGAACACCAGGGGTCAAAACTACCTCAACTGCTGGAGGTTACATATTCATAGACTTTAGTATTTCGAATCCATTTAGCCGCCTCTAACGATCACGGAGGGTTAAAAGGTGGTGGCTGCAATTCTGATGCCTCAACCCACAAAGGCAACTCCTTCGCAACAAGGGGCAGGTTATGTTTCCTTATGAAGATGCACGTAACATTTTATATGTAAAATATGATAGTACCTATGACTAAAGAAGCTTCACCATCGCTTTTATGAAATGACTTAAGTCTCCTAAGGTCTCCGAAGTAATTGCGTGATGTTGTTGGATTTTCAAGCGTGACTTCTGGATGCCATACTTTTTCTGCTGTCATGTAAACCTACACATAAACAAATTAAAGTAAAAACAAATTTATATAACCTGTTTTTTTTAATTTACTGTCTGAGGAAGATATGTGTTTATGTGGGCACATTGACAGCAAACAAATTATATAGGGGCGCTCTAACTTAACTGGTAGTGGAAGGCCCTAGGTGCCCCATACGTGCATTGTTTTTGCCAATGACCCAGAACCACTTGTCGATCCGAATTCAAACATGGACTTTGCTAAATTAAATATATTGACCAGGTTAGCAAAGCTGACGTCACACTAAACTAATCATTCAAGTATCAGTTAATCAAAAAACGTTTTCAAATAGTATAATAATGATAATGAGGATGATTATAATATCTATTCCAGTTTATATCAAAGGCACTGACTGCATAATAAAATTTGATTTCAACAAATATAGCCTGATAAGGTTTAAGTTGTTATTGAGCATGTTTAAAATTAACATTAACATAGTTAATATTTTCAGTGCTATAAATGTGGTATGATGCTTAATGAAAAAATGTCTACCAATCAACATGTGATAAAAACATGATCAAGAAAGAATGACCTTATTTGTTCCATTATACATCTCTGGGTCCCAAACTAAGCGCTCATCATTCCAGTTGAGAAAGAGTACTCCGAAAAGGTCGATCTTTTCCTCGATTTCATCCAACCCTTTTATATACATAAGTGAAAAGCTCAGGTTTACTTCCAGTGTTTTTGTTTGATCCTTTATGCCACGAATTTCCTTATTATATACAGAAGGTGAGAAAAAATCGTCTAACACATTTTGAACATTTGAAATTGTTTCTCCAGAAGTAAATTTTAATTCTAAGCAAAACATTAACAACAGAATATATTTAATCTGAATCATTGGCATAGTCATAACTATTACACTGGAAGGAAAAAAAGATCCACTGAATAAATAACTTAATTTATTATATATTTCTGAAAAGTAACGGGATATGCTCCGTGCTCAGTAATCGAATAACATTTACCGCAACTTAATGGAAAACATTTAAACGTTGTGTTACAGCACATGTATTGACTAAAACTCTCCTGCTTTGTACATTTTAATGAATAGATTACCCAGGACGAGCAAGCATACATCATTGTATCACCCATAACAACAATTATCTCTAATGCATAATGTCTGATAACATCGCGAGTTTTAATTACTTTATTTGACGATCATGATGCGTAAGAGTAAAACATCAATTTTAGTGGGAATGAATTTAGATTATTGATAAAAACTAAACTGGGTGACCTTTAGAAACATTTTTTATTATTCATTTTATCAATTAAGTATAAAAAACTATAGAAAAAAGTAGTGTAGAATTATATTTTTTCAGTGGATTAATATATTTAGCACAGATTCGTTTTCGCTGTTTGAGCACACTTTTTTATGGTTTATCCTTATACACGAATCACCGGTACGAAATCATATTTTCCATAACGAATATGTTGCTTATCGTCATATAAAATAATTATGTTCAAAACGTTTAAGAAAATGCTTCTTCCTTTGGAATGCATGCATGTACACGAAAAATTCACTCCGACAAATATATAGAGTGTTTAAACTATTGTACATTAACAATCAAGTACTATACAATTATATTGATAATCATGTTAAACAAATATCACAGAAGTGTTAAGTACCATTGATTTAACGTTAATGAATCTTTATTATGTATTATATTTTTAACATTTGAGTTAATTAGTGGAACAAATTTATATATTGTGAGACATGTGTACATCACAATTGCGGTTGAAATGTTTGAACTTTAAAAAAAATATTGGATTTTTAAAAGAATTCTTCTAGAACCTCACCTAAATATTTGTAATAAATGTTTCTGAATGCAACTGATTTGATGAAGAACTCTTTTATATTTCATGCATAAGCGAAATTTTACTTTGCAATGTAAAATAACAGTTTCCCGTACCATACCGACACAGTGCAGTTAATGCATTTTAAATGGCCCTTTTTCCCTTTGAAATTGCAGTTTATAAAGGAAATGGAAAACAAAATGTCATTTTTAAGCCCAATACCTTCCATCAGTTTTCAAGACAGGAAACGGTGTTTTGATGGGGCACTTGCCTTGCTTGACATTTTCACACCCTTATTTATGTTTGGGTAATCTGAAACTAGAAGCTGAAATTTTTCATAAAAATAATTCTCTAGTATGTTGAAAAAGGAAATAAATGTCTTTTTACTTAAAACTACTTAATATTATAGTATTAACTTACTCTTACTTGTTGACAAACTAACATTTTGACATTTTTCCATTTATCAACCTATATGCCAGATTGTTGATAAAAAAAATATGTCTAATAGTTTCTAAAACAACTAATGTGCCAGTGTTTATGAAAAAGGGGCAATGATCCGGTAAAACAAATTTTCTGTACGCTTGTACCATTTCTCCTCATATAAGATAAGATAATTATTAATTATAGTAACTTGTGTTTTGACATTTATAACAAAACTATATAAGTATAATTATAATAACTCCCGGCCCTACGGGCATATAAGTCACCTGCTCACAGTTCTCACACATCTGTTTAATTAAAATACTTGAGTTTCAAACTGTAATTTGTCACTACACAGTAGCATAACAATATGGAGGCTATTTGAAACTTGACAATGTATACTTCGGTTCTACTAAACAGACTAGCAAACATCTAATTGTCAATCCGAGAGTTACATACTACACTGGCATTAAGCATTTTGATTATCTCGATTTGATAAAATGGAAGCTGTAAATATGCAACTTAGATAAATTGCAAACTGTAACTTCAAATTTGCGACACGTAGAAATGTAAACGATAGACCGTACACAACACGTTCAATGCTGTGCATCATGACGTTGAGAATGTAACTGCATCAGTTGACACTCTCAGGTTGACAACACCACACTTTCCTTTAAAATTCTAACGCGATTAACATTTGGAAACGATTTTGCATCTTCAATATATGGAATAAGACGAAAATATAATAGGCGGAGCCAATTATCACGAACACAGAATATACAGAGAGGTAACTCTTGCTGGTACAAAACTATTTTAAAATATATAAAACTGTTATAAATTTCACATACATCAACTGCATTACAGTTGACTTTGAATATTTTAATGGTTTTAATGATTTTGTTAAATCGTATACGTATACAGTATCTAATGCCGTTCATTATATAAACGATTTGGGAACCTTTCAATGAGATGACACAATTACATCATCTATTACCGAAGTAACAAAATAACAGCAAATCAATATTTTTTGTAAAAAGATAACCATAGTACACAAATTAATGTATTCAGGAATAAATTTGATATTCAGTGGTGATTTTATTTATGCGGCTCATTTTATAGCTACTGTTCAACACACTGGGATATGATTCATTTTAAATAATAACACTAACATACAGAGTCCGGTAAGGGACATTGCGTCACCGCCCAACATTGACATTACTTTGATGCACTGTACATCTACGTTTCTTGAAATTCCATAATAAAAAAGAATTTTGCGTCGTTTATTTTACTTGGCTTTTGTTTGATAACAATTGTGTTATTACAATATACAATTGTATTATTAAAATATGTGATGCGAAGACGCGATATCCCTGACAGGATTTCGTATATACACGACAAGTTTATACACTTATGTGACAACAGGTGATAAATTAATAGCTTGTACTCAGAAATAACAGCTTATGAAAGGTTTGGCTTTTTAGCATGTTTTATATTTTAAACGTGAATTATTTGATGTTGTTAACATACTTGGCAGCGGTATGACCTTTTGGATTTTCACAGGTCAAGTATAGCATCTGTAGGGTTGAAGTAATCTCATAGAAAACTGTTAAGTGTAGGCTTGTTGTTTAACTATAATTATTAAAGGATTGTATTTGATTCACAGGTCAACAAAAATAAATTGTACTAATTGATTTGTTGACACACAGTTGGTGAATAACAGCTAATCCTTGACAGTTTGATTTATCTATTTTTATTTATTATCATATTAATTTGTCACGCCTATTAGAATATATAGATGCACTGAATAAATTTATTAACCCTTCGGGGATGAGGTGTTATAATAATTATAGATTTTGTAAGGATGGCTATGCTTATTACTTCGTCATTACAGGATTGTCTTCAAATAAACAGAAATAACTATTTAACATCACAAATGCAACGTTTTGATTTTGAAGGTGAATAAGTATAAAATTTAACTTCATTCAAAGATTTTTGTTGTTGTTGTTGTTGTTAAACGAAACATGGGCACACTACTGGTCATTCCGCGAAAAACATAATAATCATTCAGCCTGAAGGGTTTCGTTTCGTTGTCGTTTATCGATATCAGCTCAGTTTGCATATATATTATATAAATAAAACATAAAAAGTCACCATGATGAACGGCATGCAATATCTCAGAGGAAAACTAAAATCATGAGATTTCATATGGTTAACCTTATATGATATAGCATTAGCTTTGTATTACATAAGAAAAGATGCGTCTTCTAAACAATTCAGAAAGAATAATAAAGAAAATTGTGTGAATCTTAATATATGAAAATCAGTGTCAGAGGTAGTTTAAACTAGTTTTTTTTAATTCATAGTAAATTCTTAAAAAAAACATCCGTATGGATGTCCAGATATCGGAATCGGATCATAGAAAAGATCTACCTGTGTTTCTAATTACTAATTGATCAATATCTACCTTTAAAGATTACGTCATGTGTAAGATTGATACAGTCACTCCCTGTTTGTCTAGTCAAATGAAAGTATGTTATTTGGGCAGAACTCTTTGTTTACACATGTATGCGTTTTGTGAATTACTAAATTTGTATTATTCAATATGGATTTACATTGTCAAACAATATTAAGCTTTAAAGGGTGACAGAATGCCTTTTACAGACTTGAGAGATAGGTGAGTATTTTGTGAAAAAAAAAGAAATAATATAAAAGAAACAAGAGATTCCATTTACATGATTTAAGTTTCTTACTGATAAGTTTTAGATAATTTTGGGCAGATAGCGTACTTTATTCATTTCAATGATATTTTAGCCACAGCACATTAAAAAACGACCGTCTTGACAATTTAATGTAAATTTGCCGTTTTGTACGTTCTTTCGGGATTCTGATTTTCATTTTTTGTACAATAAAAACATCCAGAAAATGGTTTGAAAGCGTCCGCGAAAATAATCCATGAAGAGGCACGTGAGATCGTTCTTCACCTGTAAAGCTTAAAAATCTCTGTATCATATCTACATATTCAGTGTGACATAACAGCTGGTGGCAACTAGCGGTAGTTCTTAGTTTAATTATCTATATCATCATGACATAAGTGTTTCAATTAATGCAAATCATGGTATAATACTGTTTTTTATGATTAATCATGTTCTGCTGAAATGTATTTACACCTTTATAGTCTCTGTTGAATCTGACAGCGGAGGATAACATATATATATATTTGGTAGATTCTTTATTGTTAACAAAGTGTGTGTATATTAAACAAGGTTAATATACGTTTTGTTATTAATTCCATATTTTTTTTGACAGATAGAAAAACTGACATTGTGGCATTGAAGCTATAACAAAGGTAATAGACAAAGTGTGTCTTGAAATGGATGCTTTCTCACACTTTCGTTCTGTTTCTGAGCGTCGCACAGGAGTCTTGATGTGGCAGATTGCCTCACCTTTCATATTAATTTTGGGTACTTTTGGAAACGTGTCAGCTCTAATTGTGTTTTCCTCAAAGCGCTTTAGAGCCATCCCATCGACGATATACTTCATTGGTCTTGCGGTTTCTGATTTAGCCTTTCTTCATATTGGATTGATGCGGCAATGGTTTTTGTACTCATTCGACATTGATGTTCGGTCGTTTCATCCGGTTTTGTGCAAACTTCATATCTGGCTTGTGTATAGCATTGCTGATACTATTGTTTGGATTCTGACGGCTATGACCATAGAAAGACTATTAGCTATATACTTGCCGTTTAAAGTGAAGAACATATGTACTACGATATCGGCTTCAGTGACAATTTTAGTCATAGTCATAGCAGCTTGTCTCATTAATGCCCACCTGCTCTATGGATTTGGAGAGCTTGACATCAAAACAGTAAATGGATCCATTTTTATTCCGTGTGCTCCAATGACTAAAGAATATCAATATTTTTTTGGAAAGATATGGACATGGATCGACATTTGCAAATTCTCTCTCATTCCATTTGCAGCTTTGACCCTTGGCAACGTCTGTATAATTTACAAACGCTTGAAAATGTACAAACAGACCAAGTCACGGGTGAGACCAGAAAACACATACAGATTGACAGCGCTTCGACAAAATAATAGATTGTCGGCTCTTCTAGTAGCAATTAACTTTCTGTTTATATTCAGCACACTGCCCGTTTGCGTTTATTTCATTGGTGAACCGTACTGGATACCAAACGACATTCCAAGACAAATTCAACTTCAAGATCCTTGGTGGGCTTTGGTTAATCTATGCATGTACACGGGGAGTTCTATAAACTTTTGTTTATACATCTCAACTGGGTCGAGATTCCGAGCTAGTGTTGCTGCCTGGTTCCCATGCCGCCAGGAACAAAATCAAATTTGAATAATTTAAATCTCCATACAAATACATGTATACATCAATAAACGATTTTATTCTTACAAGTACATTATTGTGATTATCGTTTTCGGTAATTGTGTGGAAGTCGTACATAGACTCTTGCATTGGTTTGCTATAAGAAAATCATAATTCATCAGAAGGCATAAAAGACGTATTTATGAACAGGCTGAATCAATGCCAGTCACTAGTTCCACTTTTGCTTTTTATGCGATCTTCAGTATTTATTTCGGACAATTTTTGCTATAACCGTTCGTTTTCGATATAACATCTGTTTCTTAAACAACTCTTGAATTTTATTTGACATTGTTATTCTTGTAAACCATGAAATTAAGAATAGTAAAAAATGAAACATGAAAAGCATGACAAATGGTAATTCAGACTATTCTGTGACTTCCTTATGATTTACAAAACACAAGCTTCAGAAGGTTTCAATGTGTAATAAATCATTTTAAACCAAACAAATACATTCTGATATAACATATGAAAGTGAACTTTTAGTATTGAAAGTATTTAAATTCTAGTGTCATCAAATTACTGTATTTGTTATTTAACTGCGTTGTTGAACCATGAACGCTGCTATGTCTTGGTGTATATGGCAATTTTCTTATCATTATGATGATTTTGTTGTCCATGCAGATGTTGAAGTTTAATAATTATTGTAATGCGGATTCAGATGTTGTTGTTGGTGTACGTTTTAATAGATTTAGGATAATGTTATGGTATATATGGTAGTGGGTAGATTTGATGTTGTTACTTTTGCTGCTTTGATGTTGCTACCATTGCTTTTTTATCTCGCATTTGTTATTGTCGATGATATTTCTTGTTGTTGAGATGATGCTATTGTAAACCTATTTTTGTTGTTGCTTCTGTTATTTTGTTAGACGTTGACAATGTTATCGTTACGTCGATGGTGTTGTCATTCATTTTGCTTTTGCTGTTGTACATATTTTAGTTGTTTTCTAATAGCCACTTTTGAAAACGCGATATACGTTTCAATCGAGTAACAAAATGACATTTTACCCATTAAATAATTATAATCTCTTCATTATTAAAACATTCAAGTAAACTCCGAAACTATGCATTCTATAAAAAAGGTGTTTATAAAGCTGTAAATTGATAAAAGTTTGCATTGCTGTAAATGCTCATTTCAGGCCATGCAAAATTGGCCCGGTCTGAGCTGTTAATATTTCATATTCTTGATGATCGCTCAATCATGTCAACGCGATATTATTGTAGTGTTTGTTGTAATTTGATACGGTTTTCAGGTTCCAGCAATTTGGATATTGTTACGTCAATCTAGAATGTATGCTTCTTTTAACGGCAACTTTTAGCGGCTTGTCTGTGATATATATGCTTCAAAACAAAACACACTCACTTTGTTATTTTAAATAGGTACTATTTCTTTAAAATGATTTTTAATGTAATAGTTATATAAACAATAAGTCCTAGAAACTATTGAAAGCAGGCAGCCACTGACCACCAGATGATAGAATGAAAAAAATAAAGTAAAAAATTTCAAGTAATTGGTAAATACTGACCTAATTACGTCTTATGTGTAAATCAATGATTACTGACATTTAAATTCAAGAAGGAATGTTGGCAAAATCGTCAAAATACCGTGTTTCTTCCTTGGATAATCTACTTCGATACTAACGCAGTGGCCAGTATAAATAGGCTTTCAACATGGCCACATGTCACAGCAGTGGTTTCGAAAGATCCCGGTATCCGGTACGGCCCGGGTCGTACATAAATGTTCGTCAATGAGTGACCCTAATCATATTTCAAACTAAAGATTTGTCATCATATATATGAGATAATTAATCAATTATAATTTTCAGTGCCACAAATTGGTACAAATATCAAAATCAAAGCAGTTTTTTTTTCGTTTCCCTCTATATTTGATACGATACCGAATTCCGTGCTTTCCGGATCACAGGTCGCGATAATATCATGTACAGTCAAGTGGTGCTAGAAAAAACAGTAGTATAATAAGAGAAGGTATTTCCTGTTGACGGAAAACAAAATTGATTGTTTTCAGAGCAAAAGTCTTAAAATACGAACTAGTGTAATTGCGATTTTTTTCAACCTTATGTTTTTGATGCCGTATTTTGAAAATTCAGTAAAACGGTAGTTTTTCAGTTATATTCTGGAGTCGTGGTGTTTAAAAGGAAATTGTTGCAAACTCCGTAATCATTTAGGGAAATTGGACTCATTCATAGCTTATTAATTATTCATACATATACCCGTAATGTGTTTATATTGTGTGGTAATTGATGAATGGAAAAATTCCGTAATTAAAACATATTTTTGCTAAAACAAAATTATTTGTCTTGTTTTTTTTTATTCTTTAATTCTTCTGTCTTGTAAAAATGTTGCTTCGTTCTGTTATCATCATTATCTATTTTTGAAATATAGGTGTTAAAAGTGTTGCAAAACTGAGAACATTTAAATCTGTACTCCATAAGTGACCATCCTTTGACAACGTGAACGCCGGCTATATTCGTACAATAGGTGTGGCAATTATTTATAAAAATGTACAGTCACTCTGTCCCTGGTTTAGTTATTGGTAATATTGTGTTTATTTTACATGCATCAAAATTGTCAGTAACACATATTTTTGGATGTTGCAGTGTTAGGTTGTGCTACCGAACGTGATATATTTCAGCTTTTTCTTCGTTTTATAAAAGGTCATTTGAAGTATGTATTTAAGAAATTTGAACATTTTAATGGAACCCGAGAATTAAAAATATAATTATGGGGTATTTTATATCTTCTATAGCGCAGGTATAATATAATTGAAAATTTCGTATTTGATTGACGTGAAATTTGAAATGCAATGGAAAAAAACCATAACAATACATATCATAGTGTTGTGAATTTTCCTTTTTTTGTGATATCTAATAAATTGAATCCATGGAATAAATTTGAAAGTGTCGAGGTAAATTGATTAAAACCACACGATTTGATACAGATTTGTTAAAGGAAGCGCAGATTACCAAACTCAAAATTCTACCTTTTTAATATTTGAATTATCTTCCTTTATCCTTTGTTATACAATATATTATTAATCAATTAAAATCATTTTTTAAACCTGCTTAAAATATTTGTGTATACTTTAAGAATGTTTTTTTCTTATTTCTAATATGTCATTTAAGAGAACTAACTATTATGATATAATGATTCGCTTTCGATGTTAAATTTGTGGGTTTTCAAATCTCGGCGCAGGCAACCTTAAGTACTTTATGTTTTCTTTGCCAGGGCCGATGAGAACATATGTACATATTCTGTATCTAGCTTTAAAATTTGCATCTAAAAGTATGTAAAATATAGAAACTTATTCAAAAGAATTGGTAAGACAGGCTGTAGATTATCACTTAATGTGTGACCGGAAAATTGCAGAACTGTTACCCAAGCCCTAAATTATTATTATAAATATTGTCTGTAGGTTTTGCCGTTTTATTTTTGTAACAGCTACACATTAAACGTGATTAAACATGATTAAGCTGTTTTCTAAACTGTGTTGACCATAATATACTGTTGGAACAATTTAACCAGCTTTGTGTAGTTCCAAAATTATGGAACGACTACGATGAAACAAATAAAATAAATGAAAAAAATATGTAAATAAAACAAGGTTTGCATAGGAATCTAAAGTTTATTTCAATGACGTCGGTTGTATTTTCAACTCAAAAGGTCTTAAGTAAACTACATTTTCAGTGTCACTTAAAAATAGACATTTAATCTAATGTCAATTGCCGAATTTCTAAAATAAATATAATGCGTAAACATTACTGGTAGCTATTGCTAAGGGAAACAACAGTTCCAAAGGATGTTTACATATAAGGAAAGGGGCGGGCAAATTTTAATCCTATGGACTTTATTTAAACCAACTTGGTACACACTGACTAGAAGATGTTTCATGCAAAATATCTAAGCTCTAGCTTATTGGCTTTTGTGAAAGAAGATTTTGTAAGTTTTTTCTCTCCGTTGCCATGACAACCAGAGTTCTGGATGGAATTAAATGATTTGAACAATTTTCAAAAGTGACCAGCAAAGTTTGGATGAAATTGGTTCAACGGTTTAAGAAGAGATGTCGTTTAAAATAAAAGTTTAGTGACGGACAGACAGATGCCGGACTGATTATGATAACAAAAGCTCACTTTGTCACTTTGTGGAATAAATAAACATGCGAAACCCAACGTGTCAAACTAAACATGCTGATCAGCATTCCTGTAAAGTTTCATGACCCTAGGTCAAATACCTTTTGAGCTATGAACGACTCAAGTTGTACATTGCATATTTTTACTAAGTCAAGGGCAACAATTTTGACACAACAGAATAAATTCACAAACACAACCCAAAGTGCACACATGCTAAAAAACATTCCTGTGAAGGCTCATGACTCTTTGCCTAATACTTTTTGAGCTATGCGTGACAAAAGTTGAAAATCGCAAATTTTTACTAAGTCAAGGGTAATAACTCTTCAAATACTTAATGAATCCACACCCTAATACCAAGGGGCACAACTTCACATGCAGACCAACATTCCTGTTAAGTTTCAATACTCCAGGTCAAATACTTTTGAGCTACGTGTGACACAACATGAGAAAGGACGGACGGACGGAAGGAAGGACGGACGGACATGGGTAAATCTAACCCCTTCCTTAAAGTGAAGGCACAAAAATATAGTCCCTTTGTTGAAAAGTTTGATTATATTTTGATAATTTTCACTATAAATCAATTATCCGCTCAAACGCATAGCATTTATTACTTTGCATTACCACGTTACCTTGCAAAATATATTGTTATATAGGATAAATAGTCAAGGATCTCTTGTGTGGGGTCTTTTTTCTTAGAATATGAAGTGTATGCTCAAGAAAATATCTGGATTGTATCAAAACAAATGATGAATAACTCTTTTAGATACTAATTTTATTACACACACTGGTTTAAACACGACTAATTACAACCATTATTGAAAATTGAATAAATGCAGATATGTGTTAATAAAATACTATTTGAAGTTGTTCAATAATTCCATAATTTTTGCTTTCATTATTACCCTTGAATATACATGTATGTTGTTTCAAGAAAAAGATGTCCCTAGTTTTATATACACTCTAGCACATCAGTCTATATTGAATTATTATGTTTTTTTATCATTTTTATCAGCAAAATAGAAATCAACATTAAATATTTTAAGCAAAAATATCATAATGTTCAGTTTATCAACAAGTAAGTTCTTATGGCATATATTTCTTTTGTCAGCATTTTAGAAGAAAAGTTCTATAAAGATTTAATGCTATATCGCATTAAATTTCTACTGTATATTTCAGACTTCTCTTTTCAATTAACTGAGAAATATGGAATAAAGTTAAAGGAAAGCAAACAAGTATTTACCTAAAAAGCCACAGTCTTGTATAAATGAAGAAAGAAAGGAAAACAGACACAAGAAAAAGATAAATAAAATAAAATAAAAACTCACACTCACAATAATATGGCTTGATTACAGAGTTACAGAATTTACAGAATCATGTTAATTCTCATAAATGAATGTATTTTCGAAGTTATTTCATCATTACCCAGTTATTTCTATACATTACAAAAGTCACGTCATAAGGTTTAATATGTAAAAAATCATTATTGTGTTTGTATCTTCTACAACGAAACCAATATAAATATATTTTCAACATGTTGACTATTTTAATAGTAATTGACCAATACTTCATGAATAGAAATTCGCTTGTCATCCTTTTAAGTAATAAGAGGTCTCCTGTAGTCCCCTGAATCTTATCCAACAGAAATGCATTTTTATTCTCATATAATCTATAAAACATCTACGTATCCGTCAAATAATAATGTAAAGTACTATAATTTTACACAAAGATGCCCCATTTTGTCGATATTTGAACAAGTATTTATTTTTTCACCCTTAAAAATTGTTTTGTTTAAATCTATAATTAATTATATATACGTAATGTTAAAAACGTGCGAAAGTTCTACTTGTAAAAAGGTTACGACGTAAAACAGTTCAAATCGTCTGTAAAAACAAAAAAAAAACAAGTTACATGCATTAATTTACTCTGATCTGTCATTTTTCCTGGTCCTTATAGCATTGAATTCATCATACATCACATTACTGTTTAAGCTGTATTACTGATGGTTGCATGACACACATTGTACTTCATCTTTTTTTTTAAATTTACTGACTCAAGCGGTAAATGCGACTTCACCTTTCTTGTTTAAAACACAATATAATTCATAATCTCAATCGGTAATAGGTTGAAAATTTAAAGATAATGCAACTATTTTTTTCAATCAAATTTTAGCTATTGCTTGAATACCAATACCAATCATATTTTACAATCAAACAAATCAAAAACTCTAAATCCCCATCAGAAATTACTGATAAAAAACGTAAACCAAATTGTTTAATTGCACGTGATTTTCACGATGTCGTCAGTTGGTATTTTCTCCACAATGTACGCCAACCTGCTTTGTCTTTTAATTTCTTTTGGCCGGATCTCAATGGCACTTTGGAGTTCTTGAATAAAATTATCAGGCAACTCGTTATCGTAGCGAATGTCCACCCATGTTGAGCCTCCAAGTAAATTGTTACAGAAATATTAAAATAATTATGAAAAATGAAAAACAAAGACACTAAAATGACATTTGCGGCTTTAATAATAAAGTAAAAAGAAGCAGTTAGAACATCAGGGCGTAGAAATATTGCTGACAACTAATGACGTAAAAGATATATCGTAAGCATTGTTTAATAGAGTTCAGTGATCCATTTTTCCAGATAACCTCCATTAAAGTAATTTTTCAACATTGAAAAAATAATTATAAACAATTAACCTTTTTTTGATATTGTAATTAAATTTTATAAACTTACCTTTAGAAATTTCCTTCCCAATGTGTGTTTTCAGAACGAGTCCAACAGCAGGGTTTATAATGTCGCCACGTTTAATCCGATTGGCTCCTAATCTTGCGGACAACAGTCCGCATTTCATTGCATCAATTCCATGTACATACCCTATAAAATTTAAGTTTCAACGCCAGTAAGAGAAATAATAGTTAGTTCGTAATTATTTGGATTTGTTCTAGGAAAATGTTGAAAACTGTAAGTAACTTTTACAATAACATTTAACATAAAAGAAAATTGGATAGTGTTTTACATATACGTAGAATAAGACTTCTGCCAAAACGAAATTTGGATGAAAAATCTTCAACGGGAAAGTTCTCACGAATGATTTTAAACTAATCATGTATTATCTACTTCCATCAGTTTTGAAGGACCTCAATTAATAACATATGTGCGTGATAAATTGTTAAGTACGCAAACTAGAACGCTGCACTTTTCGAGTTTACATACTGTGACGACAGGGTTATGGTAAAAAAAGGAAGAACATCAAAACATTGTGCAATACGATTATCGTTTGTTTCGATGCATTTAAAATTATTTATTACCAGAATTAAAATTAACATAAGCTTATTTCTAACATTTTTGTTAAAGGTTTTAATAATTTAGATTATTAAAATCTACCTGCAGTTTCAGCTTTGAGTTCTTTATTTCGTTTGGATTTAGGTAATATAGTGAAAATGTCAGTCCCTTTTTTACAGAGGTCTTCGGCATAGTTTTTATTTACGCCCTGTTCCTGAAGCATGAGTTCAAATTTTCCAATGGCTTTTCTATTCTTTAATGTAGCTTCGATCATGTCATATGCTTCACCTAATGTTGGAGCCTTTTCAACTTTAACCAACAGTTGACCGCCTATTGAAGTAAGGTAAGTACAAACCAGTTTTATAACTCAGAATTACTAGCGGTGATAATTTTATTATTACCAGAATTTATAACATTGCTGGCATTATTTCCCTTAAACAACAATTTTCATGAATCTTCATGATATTATTATTATGATGTAAAAGACAAAGCCAATGATGTTTCGAATCTTTAAGCATATTTATAATTAATTTAAATATGCACATTAATATCTACTTTTGTAGGTGTTTGTACGTATTTCTTATATTATTACCTAAATATTTAACTAATTCGATTAGATCTTCTGGCCCCTCTCCTTGGAGGCATTTGATTGATTCAGCCACCTCAAGAGCGTTCCCAATCGCGTAACCGAGAGGAGAGTTCATGTCAGTAATTAAGGCAACTGTTTTGACACCATAAGTGTTTCCAGCTTTGACCTAAAAAGTAATAACATGGAAAGGACAGTAGTTAAAATTTGGATAGTTGACGAATCCATGTCCAATCCAATTAAGTACACATATTCACTGTGCATTGTCTTTTTAGATTTAAATATGTAGGTACATTTTTGGACATTTAGTTTGCTCACTGAATCTCTTGTCCATCAATGTTGTTGCTTTTAATCGGATTCTTTCGTGTGCGAAAGCAATCCAGATAGGGTCACCTGAGCTCTTCTGTCAACAATTAGGTTATAAGTTACCGTTTGGGGATATCAAAGCACCGATGACTGATTTCATTGAATATTTCACAGTATGATACTTTAGTACATTTGTTTGATTTCCAAATTTAATTGACCCAATTTTTGTAATATACGTTTTAATTATCACTATAATCTATTCAACTGAAAAAGTTACAGTTTACCATTTTTTCAGATAGAGCCTTTGCAATGTCCATTGTTTGGCAGAAAGCCCCTTTTCCAAACTTGACATCCAGAACCAATGCATGAAGTTTCTCAGCAGCTTTTTTTGAAATGATTGATCCTGTAAGGATTTAAACGTAGTTTTTCTTATGTTGTCAATGCTTTTGTTCTTAAGTTTACTCGCGTTAAATGCATTTATATATGTCACACTTATATTTGCGCCAAAACTCATTTCCTAAAATAAACATATTGAAGGGTTTAGTGCTTCGAACTTTAACATGCAAACTCCCTTTATTGAGAAGAAAGACATAAACTCATGTTCTAACGTTTATAATAAGACGTTGAAATACGTTTTTGTTTTATAATTTGACGGGAATATTAACTCAACAAATGTTCTTGTTGTAATATATCATGTATATGTTAAATACACTTTACTGGCAACTTTTAGTGGGGCCAAAAAATTAGACTATCAATCATATGAAATCGACTCTTACCCGTTATCAATCCATGCTCATTTACTGTTTTAGTTTCGTTTCGTAAGCGGTACAATATTCTATCAGCAGGTACAAGCTTACTTGTTTGACTAACAATACAACATCCAACTCTGTCCAATATTTGAAACATGTCTTCTTCTTCCTGTATAACTTTGAAGTCTTTGATAGACCCAAGTTTGTCCAATGTACCACCTGTGTGTTCAAGGCCTGTACCTGATATCATTGGTACCTAAAACATCCATTTACCATAGTCACTTTAACGTTCTTGTCTTAATGAGCTACCGTTAATGTAAATGTGGCCGATTATTACTTTGCAAGTTTAACTCTTCTTTACTAAAATCCTAAACTAGTACAAGTATGACTTTTCTGTGTATAACTTCAATGCATAACAGTGTCTTAAAACAGGACAAGAGAAAACACTTTTGGGAACATCACCAGTATTCAGGCCGAAAATGTGCCTTAAATGAGATACAGTGCAAGATTCAGGTTAAGAGTTTCACAGGCGTTCGTGACATTTGCCTTGTCAATAAAAGTCAAATAATCATAAAATAATCTCCCTTTGATCATCAAGAACAAAAGTACTATCCAGCATCCGTTTACTATATATGATATATACGGTTATTCGTCAAAGCGTGTCAAGATTTTGCATTCACAGTTTGTAAAGACATATTTTCATTCTTATACGTGCACAAATAGAGCAACAGATATATCTTTCAGTAACAGTTAAAAGTATTGAGTCATCTATCTTTATTTACGGTAAATGAATTATTAAACTATAAGTAGTTTCAATATCTGTCAAAGCCGCAGTTATCATGTGTTTTCTTTATAAAAATAAACTGGAGTTTACACCATGAATATAATAGCTATCTGTTCACGATTTGGTATGCTGATTTAATGCATGTTATATACCTGTAACTGATTAAAACTTACATAAATGTTGAGTGCATAGATGTATCAGAAGATGCTTAGCAGACATAGACTCTCCCTTAAATATCATCTTTTTATACCAAGGAAAAAACTTAAATTGTATGGTTTCATGCAATTTTAAAATATAAAATTATAAAACAAATATGTGATAAGTAAACTAATTTATTTTGACGCCCTTAACAAGCATACCTTCAACCCACACGCTGCAAGTACAGGCGCAAGAACTAAGCTGACCTTGTCACCTACACCACCTGTACTATGTTTGTCGACACGTATCCAATCTTTAGGCCATTGTTCTCCCAGAATTATCCCAGAATTAATCATTGCTGTTGTGAGGTGATTAGTTTCTTCCTCGTTAAGCGTTTTGTCATAGATCGCCTTTAACATGTCACCTTTCAATATTAAATGGTTATCCATATATAAATGCTTTGTAACTATTTAAGATAAATTGTTCAAAGTGAGGGTTTTTAGCTATTGCATTAGTCTATAATGTGAACATATTTCACTTTAAAGAGTGTTTAAATACATCCGAATTGCATACTCATGCTTGCATTTATTTTTCATAACTATAATGATTTCTACCAAACTACAAAGCGAGCATTTGGAGGAGTAATAGCGTAAACACCAGAGTTGCTTATGGAACAAAAAAAAAACAGTATTATCCGGAAGGGGAACAGTATGTATATTAATATCCGAATAGTATCATGTTTTTGCAGCGTGTAATTGAGTGTATATTGAATTAAGGTAACTGACAGTTTCTGTTAAAAAGTGATTTCTGTGAACTTAGTCAAAATATTGCAGTTCATGTATTGTTTGAATCATCTGTAAATAATACATAAATTCAAAAATCATTGTAAATAGTATGTTCAAAACAAAGAACTGTTTTTGTTTTGTTTTTTACAATATGTAATCATATTTGGATATAATTTCTTTTAATAAAGGGAACACTATAGTAGTTTAAATTAGTTTAAATGACACATGTATTTGATAAAATGTAGATAACAGACACATATATTCAAAATTTTCTTTGCGACAGGCTCACTGCACTAAAATTACGTTGATGAAAATTAATATTATTAAGTATACTATTAGAGGATATTAAATTCATTATTGTAAATTTTAAATAAATTTTACTAAATTTATTGAAAGAGTATTGTTTTTTCAACTAATTCAGTAAGTTTTGTATGAAATCTACACGAATATATACCTTCTTTATTTTTCACAAGTTTAAGATAAGAACGGTTAACAGTTAAAAAGAGTCATTTTCTCATTAACGCACCTAAAGTGTAACGTTAAGTTTCGAACTTTACGTTTTGTTTGTATATAACGCAAATGACATCAGGTCAAAATTTATTACACTAATGTTATACATGTATCTTTCTTTTAAATATATGGATTTATTACGCTCCTGTGCCATCGTGAATGTGATAAATAAATGTATTTACAATCATTAAGAAAGCATCGATAGCAGTAAAAGAAAATCAAAGATTCGGTTGCTTACCCATTAGTCAAAGACAATAAATAGTGCCACAGCTCACGATCTCAATGTAAAAATAAGAACAACAATTGATTGAAGGTAAATTAGAATTTAAAAATTTCTACACCACAAAAATATAATTTTGTATCAATAATCGTATTAAACAGATTGTTAATGTTTAATTTATTTAGGTTAGTGTTTACGAAAAAAACATCAGTATATTCCTGTATTTTACGAATCTTATCACAATTGTTGGCGGCGCCGATGAGCGGCGTCGTCTCTTATGGAATGCTTTTTATTTTGGCCTATGGAAGGAGCTGTCATTTTTAGCAGTTGATGTCATGTTGTGTTAATCAGTTTTATTTTGATTCGTAAAAATCAAGTAAACAAATATGTTGTTATATTTGTATTTAATAACTTTATGTAAAAAGCATGTGCATTGTGATATTATTTTCACGAAATTGCAGGCTCAGTTTAACAGCTTGTCCCTTAGCTTTATTGGCAATACTAAAAACCCGGATTTCGAATATCGTTGTGGTCTACATTGATGCCGTATTCTTTTTTCATTCAATTTATATATTTTCAAATTTCCTACAAGAAAAACGTCACCTGCAAATGAGTATTAGGATAGGAATGGAACTGTTGTAAACGATTATCCTATTGATTATATCCATATTACGTTAATCTATTGCACAGAATGATTGTTTTTACAAAGTGTACCAGTATCCGGATGTTGAAAACTATCCGATTTTCTGCAATTTCTGCAGTCACATGACCATCTAATTTTTTATGAATACTTACTTCCATTACTTACATGGCTTTAATGAAACTGAGCCTGCAACATTTCGTAATTTTGCTGTTTAGCGCGTTCTTTTGGTTTTCAGATTTTCTCTATTTTAAGGGGAAGTAACTCATGTTTACTAAATTATTTGTTCTTTTCTGTCTAACTTAGGTATTACTTACTATTTTTGTTGTGTAAAATTTACAAGTTGTAAGGTGATCAAAAGCATAGAGGCCCTGATGAGTGAATATTGATAGATTTTTATTTTACTGGCTTATAGACTGAATTTTTCTAGTTTGTTCAGTTAGTACATACCTACAGGTATTCTGCTACAGGAATCTTCTAATCACTATTTGAAACTAATTATTATTTTCTATGTGTATATAATTGCTAATAAAATAACCTTTGGTAAAAATGAAAAGTAGAAAATTAAAGCTATGCATAAAGGTGCTCATGTCCATATATTAAAACAGAGAAAGGATAACATCCTGAAGTTATCAACTTTAAACACCAGACATATATATATATATATGCAGTTGGTTATATAGTTAAGTCTAATGGAAGGTTTAAAGAGGGACAGTATTTGTTACTGTAAAAGATATGCTTTTAATGTTTGGACACTCACACAACTCAATCTTTATTATATGATAAAGACGACAGTTTGTATTTGAGTTGGTATTTTTACTTTTATACTATACATTATAGTTTTCTTTCTACAAGATTATGAATTCCGTCCAAGTACCAATGTTAATAGGCTGTTATATTATTTTTTAAATGGAAACTTGGAATTATTAATGTAATGAGCATACATGTGTATCTTAGTATATGGATATAATGTGTACTTCTGCATTTAAAGACTAATACAGTTATGATTCATGAGACTTGCATTTAAATTTAAAAATAGTAATACATGTATTGAAATTAGTCTACAGGTTGACTTTGCTCAAAGTAGTATCTATAATAAAGTTTATACATTATAGTTTTCTTTCTACTAGATTTTGAGTACCAATTTTAATGTTAATGTTTGGATTTCATATTTATTTCATAGAAACTGGAAATTATTGATAGTATGTGCATACATGTATTTCTTAGTATATTGATATGATGAGACTGATAATTTTTCTGTATTTAAAGAGTTACAGTTATGACATTAGTTATAAATGATAATACATGTATTAAGTGAAAATGTCCATAAACTTGGATCAAGCAATATAATTAATAAAGTTGCAAACATCATATTCTGAATAGTTATTCTAATTTTTATCTAACATGTGCATAGTTTGAAAAGGACAGCGTCTGTCTCATCTATTTGTAATGGAGGGACACCAGTCTCAACCTCCAGGTCTCCAGAGTCAACCCAACAATATACTTTTCATAGAGTAGATTGTTACTTGCCCGTGAATAAATTTTGTGCACTAATTTTTATAGTGGATGATTTGTGCCACATGAAAAACAACAAAGTACAAAAAGTAACCGGGCGCCAGATGAAAACATGAAAATGCAATCTTCCACAAAGTGGTTCGTTTGTTGTATTTTCATGTTTTTCCCCGGTGCCCCTGATGCAAAATACAAATCAGCCTTCATAATTTTTTTATCATAGAAAAAAGTTCAGTTTTTTTTTATCTGTAAAAAATAGATATTGTTCATGTATTAGTACAGTTATATTCACTTTTAAAGTGACCTGTTATAAATAATGGCACAACCAATAAGTGTCTAAACCCTTTTTAGTAAAAATAATTGTACAATATATAAATGATTGTTTTGATTAGGACTATGAGTATGTAAGTTTTTTTTTCTTATTTGTTTAATTAAGAATAAATCTAATTGTTAATTAAAAAATCTAAAAGTATCTGTCACGGTTTAGAACTGTTCACTATTCAGGGGAGAAATGTGTAAGTGGCCAGATAGCTCAATCGCGACAAGCCGGGTACATTATTCTGTGGGTCACAGGTTCGAGTTCTGGTCAAGCTGAAAGTTGTTTCTCATCGGTGTGACTGCATGTAACCCTGAGTTTAATTCACTTTGCTCTGTAAACATCAGAACTTTTAAGGACACAAAACAATATAGTGGAAATATGTTGTTGGTTTATAATGTTTCATTATTAAATGAGAAAATGTGTAGCGGCCTGATAGCTCAGATGGTCTTCTGGCAGTCATGGGTTGAGTCGATGGTCAGGTAGTTTCATTCAGGGTTTAGAAGTGGTTTTTCAACTGACAAATGTTTAATTCATGTAACAGATTGTATTAAATTTGAAATGGACAAAAGCAGTATTGCATGATAGTTTTAGATCTACAAAAGGCATTTGATACAGTTGATCACACTGCACATGAAGAAGTTTTCCTTCTTCTTCATGAAACTTCATGCATCTACCATAGGTAATGACATTCTTACATGATTCAAGTCATATCTCTGATAGACAGCAGCTGGTGGATGTGGCTGGTACTCATTCTACTACTACTCCGAAGTGCCTATGGTGTCCCCTGAGGTTCATTTTAGGTCCTCTTTTTATGTCTAATATTATGTCAATTACATGTCTTCAACCCTAAGCTATAAGCTTTTTATCTGCTGATGACTCCGGTATCCTTGTATCTAGTAAAATAAATCTGAAGAAATTCTATCTTATGGCATGAGTCTTATAAGATTTGTTAATTGACTATAAATTGTCTTTGCATCTTGGCATGACAAAGTCTATTCTTTTGGGTTCAACTTTCAACTGAAACAGGGTCCTAGCCTCAAGGTCACATGTAATGGTACTGCTCTAAAGTACACATCTTTTGTTTAGTATTTAGGTGCAAAACTTGATCAAATTTTTTTGCGTCGCCTATGATGCTTTGCATCAATACTTTTCTTGTTTTTATTTTTTATATACTTGGCTCGAATGAAATATGGAGTGTTGGTAAATGCCTTTCAAGGAGTGCCTGAAACTGATGAACATACTTCCTTTCTGTAAGTACTTAAATCATAATATAGTTATATCTTACGAAAGTAATATTTGTGCTGATATCAATAACAACCCCCAAATCCTTCAAATGCGATCAAATGCCAGTCATGCCTTTAATGGATCGTATTCCTTTTCCATCACTTAAAAACATTATGCTCGTTAAAGATTATTTCTCTTCAACTACATGCAAAAATACTTTATTCAATGATTCAGTTATAGCGTTTAAAATATGAATATACATACCTAACGATTTAACGTTGCACAATGTATGGATTGTGTGCTTACTGTTATACTGTATTTGAAACATGATTGATTAAATCGAGATTATTGGAGAATGTTTATATAAAAAATAATACAAAGGTTGGGTTATTTAACCCAAGAACTTTTGTACCACTCGCTTTGTCTTTGGCATACACATAAACGGTTTCAACTATGTAAAAAGAAGATTTATACATGCGAAATTTGTCAGGTCACACAACTGGTAGATATATATTTATGTGTTATAGGACCAATTTCCTTCCGGGACAATTTTTCTCTTATAAATATTGCAAGGAAGCATTATCTCCGATATATTTTGATATGATAACTAAATATCATTTTATATGTATAACTGTTTAGCAAAATACCTATCAAAATATTTTATCTTGCCAGTTTGTACAGTACTAATGAAAATGTCTCTGTACATGAAATTCTAAAAACCGCATTAATGATTTAACATAATATTATCAAACATATGCTTATTATCTTCACTTAGTTTTGCTTTGGATATTTATATGAACTAGGAACGACATATGCAATTCAAAATAATTATAAACAAATTATAAACAAAAGCACATAGTATGCACGTATTTGAATATTACGGAGTAAGATTCTAAAATTGCACAAAACATTTACTGGAGTATAAACAAAGATTAAAGCAGGTCATGAAAGGTGTAAAATACAAACCTATTATATATTCCTCTTCTGATAACTCGGTAGCATTATCAGGACTCTGATCACTACATGTTTCAAGTTCTGTTGCACAGTTCACAAAATAATTTATATCATCCTTACTTAAAGACTGACCCTGGTTTTTTTTGTCAATAAGCCTCTGAATGATTAATAATTGTACTTGTTTCCTCTCATAAGACAATGTCGTCATTTTACTTAGTGCTTTCGGAAGCTAAAGTCCTTTTATAACTATATTTGTTTTAAAAACTTCAAAGTAAATTAACGTTTATATGTTATAAAGAAAACTATAGCACTAAAACAAAGTGATTGAGCTAGTACAAATCCCTGTTTATATACGCATGCGGAAATATGCCACGTGACTATCTTGGCTAATAGCATACGTCAGTTTTCTTTCAAGAAGCTCTTGACAGACAGAATGATTTTACATCTCCGCCTTAAATCTATACCCAATACCGGTTTAATATTTTTTGATAAAAAAATGCTAACTTTATTGACAAGACAATGCGCAAAACTGTCATATTAAGACTTCATATCTAAAATAAAAGAAAAACTTCATTTTGGCGCTTGCTTAAATTTGTTATCTTAAACGGAAGGTTAAGAAAAACAAAGCGGACAAAAGACATACGAATGTCAAGTAGACAAGTTTGTTATTATTATAACTTCCATTATATTTTTTAAATGGGCAGTGTAGCATAAAAATGATACTCGGTTGAAGTAAGCATGCTTTTTCTTGCAAAGGTTATTTTCAGAAGACAGAAAGGAATATTTAATAATGACAGTAATTACGTGTCCAAATTCTCAGTTGCTGAAAATACTTTTATTACAATTGACATAGCATTTATAAGTTTAATCAAATACAATACCAGAAAGGGAAACCTTTGTCCAAACAAGAATTAGTACTGTAAACCCTTATCCTTTTGTCATTGCACAAGGCGTTCATGTATAAGTGGGGGCGTCCGTGGTCGAGTGGTTAGGTTGTTGACTTCAAACCACTTGCCCCTCACCGCCGTGGGTTCGAATTCCGGCAGGGACTTTGGATTCTTTCATGTGAGGAAGCTATCCAGCTAGCTTAAGGACGTCGGTTGTTTTCTACTCAAGTGCCCGTTTGTGCCTGAAATAATGCACGGAAGGGCACCTGATGTCTTCCTCTACCAGTAAAGCTTGAATGTCGTGATATGACCTATACTGTGTCGATGTGACGTAAAAATCCAATCAAACAAACAAATCATGTATAAGTATAAACGGACCATGTTTTGAAGTCCTAGGTTCAATGAAAATACGTTGGAGTATAAACAAAACATTTTTAAAAGATTCTTAACGTACATAGAGTAATGAATAAACTACTACGTTTTCAATCAATCATTGAATAAATCTTGAATATAAGTAAAGTTAAAATATAGGACAGAACATTTATAAGTTTCAAATATACCATTGCAAATTACAATGGTTGGTTAAACAGGACAATTTATGTCTCACACAATGAACTGCAAGATTTTAACTAAACTATGCATAAAAAAATTGCAACTTTTATAGCGGGTTTTTACAAATCGTTTTGTAACAAATGAACTATTTCTAATCTTTTGTTGCTTTTAAATCACAGCGACATTTAAAAAAACACACAAGATCAACTTCCTGCTTTTGGGGGAAGACTTCTGGTGTCCCTCCTAGCATTATTTCAATAACTTGCTCGCACTTGAGAAGAACCACCAATATTTGATAAGTTTGCTGGGTAGTTTCCTTACATGAATGAACTCAAAGTTCCTAACGAGATTCGAACATACAGCGATATTGGGCGAGTGTTTTTATCTGAAACGATTTTAAAATTTATCGGCCAAGGACTCCACTATATACCTGGCAGACTGTATGGAGTATTTTCAAATATCTGTTCAGTCAGCAAAAAAAAAATTGAATACCTTAGCACATTCTTAATGATTAGACGTAAATTAAGGCATGTATTTTTATATCATTGCATGACTGTAAATAGAAGCTAATGCGTTTATTTAAGATGGTCCAAAACAGATAGGAATACAAGATCACGACCCCAATTATCAAAATATGTGTGATTGTTATATGTTTTTCTTGGGGTTTTATTGTTAAGTTTTAGGATAAATTCCTTTACGGACAAAATCAGTTTCTGCTTTAATGTACATTTGTATTGACCAAGCCATTCACGATTTTAAAAAAGCGGACAACAATCGTTTTAACATTATTTTTTTTTTCTTTCAAATAATTAGTTATGTAAGACGATTTTGTTATTTATACTTCACTTTACATAATATATACTGTACTTCTTTTATCATATTATATGTATTGGAAAAAACAAGCTAGGTTTATATAATTATAAACAGCAAATTGTGCAATTAACCATTATTAGTATGTGCATATAGTCTTATTTTATTGACATGCAATTATGAATAAATAATAACACTCATTTAAATATTCGATACCATTTCGGTTCTATCGCTGTAGTTTACGAGAAGTAACATGGATTAGATAACTTAATTCATAAGTCATGTAAAGTGATTGCCTAAGAAATGAGAGACATGTGCTTTTATCCCTACCGTTGCATTTATTTTAGAACTATTCTTTATTTTGCAGTATATTTTAATAGAATTGGTCGAGTGGTTGCAAAATTGTCAACACGGGTATGATGCAACTGAGAAAAACTTTTTAGTCAATTTATATTGTGCTTGACGACGTTGAAATGTCATTTTATTGATTTTAATCCGAATGAATATTGATGCTTTTACAAAATTATTTATAATAAAAAGAGTATAGGCTTTACCAAAATACGTGCAAAACATATTAAAACAAAACGAACAACATAAAAAAGAAACAGTCATAGCTTCAATAATGTTTAAGATATTAATGTCTCAGTCATACAACAGGTGGGACATTTTTAAATTAAAAACCCGTTGTTCAGCGCGCTAATTTTAAAGTTAAAATACCGTTCAACGATGATATTTTACCCTACAACTTAGTTTTCAGAAATTATCACCTAAACCATAAGTATATCCTCATTAATGATGAACTGCTATACAATTTTAATCTTATTTCGCCGAAACACTCGGATGCAACTGGATATAATATCGCCAGTTTTTGAAATCCCCGCCATTTGTAAAAGCTCTCGGGCCCGATCGGTTTCATTCGGAATTAACTCATTTGCATACGGAAAAGTTCGGAAATGCTATAATTAGAAACAAGTTCGGAAACGCTATAATTAGAAACGTCAACAAACTTGCGACCCCGATATTAGGAGATATAATATAAATGACGGATGCAATTTTATTTTATGTTTTGTAATTAATAAACGATATGAAAAGCTATTTATTAGCTAAGGAATGTAGCTTATATCCTCGTAACGCGTTACGAAACAATCGGAAAAAGAACAAAGTCTGAGACTCTCACTAGATCTACAGTAAACAAGAAGATGGAGCGTTGGTCATGTCTATGTCGTACGGTTGCTGTGGTTATTTGAAATCGGTAAATTAGCCGTTCTTTATGATCGGTTCGTACCAGAAATAATACGTACCTATTGCCAAGCTTCCATCGTAGTAATATGGCATTACATTTACGGAAATAATCGAAGGGCTTTCCGCCAAAATATAAATCTTATTTGACTAACCCAGTCAAATAAGAAAATGCATTTTTTAGAATGGTCAGAAATGTTACGGAGAGCGTTTCTAAGTTGGAAAACTTTGTCAATACTAGTTAAATAATGCATTTGATAACAATAAGGCGTTAATTTGACAATCTGTTTTGATGAATTTGACCAGGAATATAACTTTAAATAGTTTATAGGCACAAATTAAATTTAATCACATATAACTGCGTACATCGCCTGAAACTTACCGAAAATGTATCGAAGATTAATATATTGTCTGCATTGATCGTATCAGTATGTATTTAACAGGTTAATAAAATCAAACAATAAATAAGAAAAAGGAAACAATTCTCATACCTTAACTGATTTATAGATTCACGCCAATGGTATAAGTATTTTATTAGTGTATTTTATTTACAAGGTAAAATTAATATTGTAGTGTCCATATGTCATTGCCTTCTTTGAACTTAAAAATACTGATATTAGAAGATATTAGAACATATATCTTAACTTTAGTTATAGCAGTTTAGAAATGCCTGTTGCATATATAATTTCTTTAATTTATTCACAAAAAATGAAATCTTTAAATATGGTATTTTGGTTTCGTTTTTTGTATATTTTGAATACCGGAAATGACTATTTCCTTTCTGAGATAGGTTTAACTTCCAGTAAAATTTACAGGGAAGAACTGAATATTAGAAGGATTTCGTTGGTTATCTTAAAATTGCTAACTTAAATCCGAGAATTCCATTCGCCATTCTTAAATTAGTAAAATATTCAAAAGGATCTTTCTGAAACGTATAGTATAAATGTCCAAATTTTAAAATAATCTAAAGGAGTTTGGGAAACGCACTATAGATAATTGTCTTGGACATTTGAGATCTGTGAACTTACCCAAATAAATATGTTACACTGCTTTAAAAAATCATTAATTCTCTAGTGAATATCTCATTCAACATAAGACTTTACTGAGCTTTAAATGAGATTCTAAAATGACAAGGCAGCATTTGCATACTGAAAGACACCATGCAAATAAAAGCAGTTTTACCTCGTCCGAGTATCTTTTTTAAAGATACGTCTTGTTTTTCATTTGTTTGAAGAAAGTGGGTCATAATTTATTTGACAAAAAAAGCCAATTTAAAAATGAAACAAACACATGTATACATAAACACAAAGATAGAACTGTTAGATATATACTTTGTAGTACTTGTAGTCATATGTTTGAAACAGTGTATAAAGTTGCCAGATCATTTAGTTATAAATTGTTTCATTATCTGTAACAGATGCAACTGATACCTTATTTGGAAATTACGTCTATACAAACTGTAAGAATTAATGATAAAACTAGCTTAAAACAACGCCATTCGCGTTCTTTTATAAATGTATAAATGTGTCAGTTTATTTTCCATAACGTTCTTTTGTCTTGACAAGAGGACCATAATGGCCCTTAAACACACTCTAGAGGATACGATTTATTATCCTCACCAATTTTTTACTTGGCTTTTAATTTGAACAAATATGGAATTGTTAGAGGCCTTCAATGGAAAAGGAATACCAGTTGATGTTCGAAAATATATGACCAAGTACAAAATACAAAACATAATATTGCATGCCAATTGTGGATCGAACTACAATTAACATATGTATATTTGAAAATATCAAACACAATATGATTTTTATCAACTATCTTTGTTTCAATGTATGTTTGTATTTGTAAAAGGAACAATGTTCTTTTAAGAATAATGCACAATAAACTTTTTTAAGACAATACACCGGTAATTTGTGGACGATTTTGTGTATTTAACGAATAATGTACTTGGCGGATAACACACATAAAGAGTATTTTATAAAATGTACTTTAACTAATATTCAACTGTTTTTGCCTGCTTTAAATATATCAATTGTCCCCATGTTTTTTCTTCTTGCTGTGTCCATGGTTTGCAGTACTTCTTATCCAATTAATGTCTTCAAAGCTCTGAATCTAAGGTCATACGTTGTACTGCTAATAGTGCTTGTATTAACATTTCATAATTTGAATATCTTCATACCGTTTTGGCTGTTTTCACGTTATATCAGATTTTCTTGGTGGATCTTTGCCTGAGGAAAAAGAAAACCTCTTTTCCTGTTTTTATGGACATAACTGATTTTACCTTAAAATAGTAAATGATTCTTACATTTTGGACATGGACATTTTATAATTATGGCAAACAGAATCGACATAGAACTACAAATAAATGTCTTGATTTAGGTTTTTCGAAGTTGAATGAACAAAGAACCTTTTAAACAAATTCCATATGGCTCCTATCGGAAAATCTGACCATAGGGATTTGTACTTCTGAAAGTTTGTATCAATTGAGACCTTGAAATTTTGAATAAGGAATTAACTGCCAGATGGCATAGAGCTAATAAAGTTAAACGATGAAAAGAACTTTAAATTTCAAATCCTGCGGTATTTAGAATCAAATGGTATATAGAAATCCAGATCGACGAGAAGGTACTTACAATTTTATTATACTGACAAGCCGCCAGCCCATGCAACAATTTAATACACATCAGAGCACAGTAGTTGCATTTCAATTTACATATCAATCATTTACATACAACAAATAAATTTTAATATTATAAAATTTACATAAATTGTTACAACATGTATCATATTTTATATTTTGAACATATTGTGTGTGTGTGTTTTGTGTTGTTTTTTTTATTGTTTGTTTGTCTTGTTTTTTGTTTGTTTGTTGTTTTTTATACGCATAAAACATAAATATAGCAACAATTTAATAAGATTATCATTCGTTGTTGTCATTATTATGTTAAACTTTTCCAAAGTTTTGCTGTAATGTAAAATTTCTTTGTCAGGTGATTATTGAGAAAATAATTTTAACCAACAATGATATTAATCGTCAACATCTTGAATATCCAATTCTACAGTTTATGTATATTAATAGATTTTTTTCAAATCAAAAACATTTTATTAATGCACAAAAGAAAAACCATTTTCAACAATTTGTAACTTTTTAGTTTAGAATTATCGCCATCATTCTTATTCCACTCCAGAAGGATCATGTCTTTCACTCTATTTTCAAACACATTTACAAAAACATTATCTTTTTGTTCACCTCGGTTTAGCCACACATAGACAAATCCGCACATTGTTAAACAGTTTTTCACTGATGTAACCCAATTGACATAACCTTTTGAGTCATCATTTGTCATCATTATGTAATTTTTTCTTTACAATTCTTTCGTTATGCATTTTTATAATTTTTAACAAAATATCTTATAGTTCCTTAGTTCGTCTTAAGATATAGTGGATACTTAGCGCAGTCCCTTAAAACAGCACAATTTGATGAATTTTATTTTGCCTACATTAACCCTTTAAAGCATAATAATGTACACGTTCAAATTTATCAACTTTATTCTAGACCCCAAATTTCAGATCCGTACAACAGTTGAGGACAAATGTTATTATCAAACATTTTCAAAAAGAAAGTATACGTTAACTGGCCGTTATTATACAATGTCTTTAAAGTAGGTATCAACACACGCTTTATTTTTACACAGAGTTCGTGAACCATAGAATTAAAAGATAAAACCTGACAGAACGCTATATGTTAATGATATGTGATCACTTTGTTTTGTGATTAAATTTTCTTTATCTTTAATCACTTCCTTTTTTTAAATGATCCGTTCGGCACATATAACTGTTTCAAGTCAATTTAGTGACACATTCATGCTCTTACATTTTAAAGCGCGTGCATTTCGGGCACGAGCTTGTTTGTTTTTCAAGGTACAGGATTTTTATATTGCGGAATCACCATCTACTAAGACAGCTTATCTCTCAGTCAACCATTACATGAAAAACTATTGCATAAGTGTATAAGATAAATCAATTTGTGGATTGATATTATTTGTCTTGACTTCGGCCATAGTTCATACTAAGGTTAGGCTTACAATCAGCTAGTTTACAATAGTAATGTCTCACACGACTCAACTACGTTAAACATTAATTTAGCAACTCAACAATCTACAGACATTTTTGTTTGTCAAAGCATTTTCTTTAAACCACATTTTACAACAAAATGGTGACATGCTATTTTAAAACTGTTTTATCATTTTTTACATCATCTCTGCAGCACACGTGTTTTTTTTTACTTCCATGGTGTATTAAGCGAAGAGAAAAAAGATTGGTATCGAAATTTAACAATATCAGTAGAATATCTTAAATGAAAACACAATAATTATGTTTATAAATTTAGTAAAAAATCAAAGTTAGTCAATCATTCCTTGATCAGATGGAGTTTGCATAATAATAAAGCTCTAACAATTTTAATAATATTTCGAAAATAAACATTGCTTTAAACAATTGCACGATCGAAAAGTTATAAAGTTGTAAACAACTTCGTGTGTAAAATTGTACAATTATTTTCATTTGATTACTTTATGAAAAAATTGTAATTCCAATTGCCATAGAATGAACAGCCAAATGTTGTTCTCTTTTGACTGACCATGTCTTGATTGAAGAATCATTTTATGGATTTTAGTATAGAAGCCGATTACAAATTTAAGTAAAGATTTTGAACAATAGGAGGAAATTGTCCTATACCAAAATATAATACGTACCTGCTTACATGTCAAACCGCACGTGTATGTTATTTAACCCATTTAAATGTCATTGAAAAATGCTGAAATGCATTTTGTAAAATGCATTGAGATAAACATAATATAGATAGGTGTTCAATAATTGCACTAGTTATAAACTAAATATAGATTTCTTTGTATTATGGATTTTAAAAAGCTTACAAAGCGATTTTTCCTTACAAATATACGTATATATCGTATCTCGATTATTAAAGTGACATTATGCCCATCCAAGGGTATAAATGAGTGAACATGTTAAAGTCAAAATAAATTTTTATTTTTTCATAATTTCTTTTTATATAAAATTGTATTTCACATAAACAATAACCAAAGCACGGATCCAAACGAATTTTTCGTAAATATCCATTAGAATTTACCTGTAACATTCAGTTCATAAAAAGAGTGGGGCAGTCTTTTTATTTTTTAGGCAGATTAAAATTTTATTCTAAACATTTTGCAATATGAACTATGGGTCAATCACCATTTTAACAGTCAATCTTTTGAAATATATAGTCAGTTGAGTTGACTTTGACTATGAAAATATGAGCATGATGTCACTTTAAGTATTTTTTTATTCAAATTTTCATATGAAATCAATGGTGGAAAAATCCCTTGCCTTGGGGCTTTGTCTGCACTAATTTTCCTTTATTTTAAGTTATAAACGTTGATATGAATATTGTCAAAACGTAAATTATTGACAAAAAGATAACGAAGTGCATCTATCTATTTTTTATATCCAGATAAAAATATCTTTTGTATCATTCTTCCGGTTTTTTTTAAAGTTAATAATACATCTTTTCAAGCGCTATGAATTATTTTGATCAGGAAATTATGTAATGGTATAAATTAATTATTGTAAAGAAGGTGTGATCAAAGCATCTGTAAAGTTATGCTGTTATTGGCATGTACATGTAAAGCAATGCGGCGTACGGTATATAACCTTCAAATTTGACATTAACGACGTCACAAGCGTATTGTCTTTAATAGAGCAGCTTTTTACTCATTCAGGAAGTAGGCCAATACGTGTTCCACATATTGTTGATTGTGTCGGATCCACTGCCTTTATATATTTATCTCTGTACAAACCGGTATCATATTGCATTGCTATAGAATGAATAATGATAGAGAACTCTTATAATGAATCAAACTTCAATCTTTTCTTTCCTCCTGTAACTTGATTGCTGGATAAATCGCACATGCAATAAACTATACTATGTCTTACAAAAGTTTCATTATTTTTAAAATAAATAAAACGCATTGTGACTGTTATATTGTTGACACAATTTCACCATAAGACTACAACGTAAAATAATAAAACTATTTATACAGTTGTTAACCAAGAAAATAATATATTACTGAGGACAACCTATTGGCGTTATCAAATTAGATATAGGATAAGTTTATAGGTATTGTTTCCGATTTTGTGTGATATACAGCAATAAGTGATTGCTTGAAATTTTTTCACTTGACAGCACCAGTCCGGTTTACGTTTGGTCATCCCTCGTATATTATTGTTACGTTTAACTGAATGTACTAAAACGTTATTTATGTGCATTAAGTGGTTTTATTTATCTTATTTATTGCTTTGCTTTTTATCTAGAATTTAAATTTGACTGATACATGTAGGTATCTATTCCATCCATATTTGTATAGTCAATTATCTAAAAAGTAATTATAGTCCTTATGATTTTTTCTTCTTTATAAACCTTTAAATATTTTGATGAAAACAAAATATTTTTCAAACACGCACAATATGCCTGGTTTGTTTTGATACTATAAATCTCCATAAATTCGTAAACATATTGGACTGCCTTTAACTTGCTCTTTTAGAGCAATCATCTTAAACGGCTTGGCTTAGTTACAACCTTAAACTATCTTTGGAACTACTTTACAAAAGTTGGACATATAATAAAAAAAACTTACAAAAAGAATGTACTTTAAGTAACTATTGCTGTTCATAATTGTTGTAAAAAATAACAATACGTGGAAATTCTAATTATAGACTTCCAAATAATGAAGTAAAATGTTTTTGTAAAACTACATTGTAAATTCTTTATTGATCCACAAAAGCTTTTATTTAAAATGTGCATAGATCTGGCATTACTCCAATCCGTTGTCGTATTTTTGCATTTTTAACACCTGATTTATTAGCCTTTAAAATTATGCTCGCTTTGTTTCAAACAAAAGAATGTCTTGAGTATGACATCCTAGTGAACTTTGTTTTGAAAAAGATAGATTATACATAAAACGGAAAAAACCGGATTAATTCAATTAGAAACTAAGCATGATATAACAATAATTGACATGGAAAATGATGTTACACTGACGTTCGAATATGTAAATTATACGTATCAGATTCAATTGTATCCAAATCTATATACGAAAAGGTCGTTTGTTTTGGTAGTGTCTTCATTATTAAGATAATGGCGCACGGTGCAAATATGCAGTGCAACGTATAATATTTCGAGGTCGATCAGGAAAGATCGATATTTATACCATTCATATCTTTATTGTATCGTTATACCATACATTTCCTTTGTTAAGAATATAAAGAAATCTATACTAAATTTTCAACTTAATATGTACTTGCTATTCCGACTGTATTTTGTCCGCTTTGATATAAAGTTTTTCGAGAAAAAAAAAGATAATTGTATCTCTGCTAAAATTAAGCCTGCATAATTAAATACCTTTTGTCTATATGTCTCACCAAAGCACGGACAAATAGCATTATCTTAGAAGACATAAGAACGTATTTTAAATGGTATATACAAACAAAACAGTTTTAAAGTTTTAATAATAGTAATGTCTTTGAAAGCTCACTCCATTTTTTTCACTCAAATAAATAAAAGTTTAGATGTATAATTTTGATTTAATGTGTCAACGATTCTTTAATGAATTTTGAACATACTTTCCAAATTATTAAATCATATTATCAAAAATGAACATGCATTGTTTCAGTTATAATTGATGTTTCTTTTTTAGTATTTGTTTCACTGTAAACTTCAAACAATGTAAACTTGCCTGATTATACTTATAAATATACGTGCAGTTGTACATGTATCTTCAAACCTACGTTGAGTCATTTGAAATAGATATTTCTCTGTTTTAAATTTCAAAATATATATTAACTTCGATTGTAAAAATAGTGCCCTTGTACCATTCAGATAATAACTCCATGTTTGCAACGTTTATAATTTTCTATTGCAAATAATAATAATAATAAAAATTATAATGATGATGATGATGATCATGATGATGATGATGTTAATAATCATAATAACAATAATAATAATAATAATAATAATAATAAAATAAACAAAATAATGAAAACTCGAACGCAAAGACAAACTTTTTTGCATATTTTCCACAAATATGTATCCATTGCAACTTTTATAATCAGACAAAAACACATTTCTTTATTCAAATACAAGTGTCAAAGTTCAGAACAGTTGGTATTGGTTGTTTGTACATGTACTTAAGTAGTGGACATAATGAACAGTTGTAATATCTATGTTATATAAAATATGAAAAGTAAACTCTAAATATATCGCAGAAATATTTGTTGGATTTTCGTTGTTGTATATTTTGTATGTGTGGGTGTGTGGGGTGGGGTGGTGTTGCAGTTATTTCTAAATAAACCGAGTTTCCTTCCTGTGCTCTCTGTATTTAAAAAACATACATATATATTTCATATTCACCTATTTATCTAGTTTTGTGATTTCAGTAAAAATAATTAAATACTTCCTAAAACTGCAGTATCACTTTTAAAATGTATTTTTAATGAGTCTTGTCTTAGATCTTAGATCTTGTCTCTGATATGTTGGCTTCATAACCTGCGGTCACCTTTCACAAACACACAGTATATCAACACACTTTTTGTACGACATTCTTATTTTGCAGAGAGCTTGAATAAAACATTTATAAAACACAGGTTGACATTTACTTTCCCTTTCGTACTTTATCAAAAAGATAAGAGATTGTTTAAATTCAAGGTTTATCGATTTTGGCCACATTTTCTATTTTTCTGATTAAAAACAATGTCTAGTTTCTTGCCGAAAGTAAAACCACTTAATACTTAATCCTTTCCACTTTTAGATAAAGGAATGTCATACATGTCATGTCATGTAAAATCAGCGATTGCGTGATAGGTATTTATCGTACGATTTTATATGAAAAGCACAGGCTTAACAATATTTATATAGATTGATTATCTCTGCATTTATATGATATGTACATGTATATGACCATAGAGATTATATTACCCTTAAATCCGTGTATTACAACATTGTCAATGTCATTTATCAATTGTCAAGGTAAGTTGGAATACCATTGATTTGAGTCCAAGAGGTATATAGTATTACAGACACTGAATTATTAAAAAATGTACAAAAGTGAAGATTACATATAGTGTTTAGTTTGTCGTGTCTTTTATGCCAATAGCTTATACTGACTCCAAGTAAATCACGAGTCTCGAATTTACACAGAATTTCTTTTTTCAGAAGTTTATAAACATGATTTTACAGAATGAAGTTTATCTTAACAATTTTTAAGATTAGACTTCTCAACAGAATGTGAGTATTAAATATACCTATAAAAGTAAAAAGAAATAACGCTAGTGTCGCCAATGTAAAAATAGATCCAGCTAACAAAGATTGCGTAATTGGGTTTCTTACGTATACTCTGTCAAATATAAATATGATTTTACTATTCAAAAAGATATATGTGTTTAAACAGACATGTTATTTTATTTATGTGATAATATAGATATATATTTTTATCATTTTTTTTTTCTAAATAATTTGGGAGATTATAAGAAGGTCACAAATCTCAGAAGAATGACTAGCAATCTTGCCAGATCCAAGATGGCAGAATAATGAGAGGTACTACATCAATTTAGTGCTGTTGGTCGCGTATGACACACGGAATTTTGGTAACGCTTTTATTATTATTAGCATATTTTTAAATAAAATATAAACATATATTTGAAATAAATATATGTGTAAGTACATTAACTTTATTTAAAAGCACAAATGTATTGTAATGCAAAATGAAGCGTTGACTATATAAAGTGGTTGACGAAATAAAATTAAAACTAACGGATAATTAAAACTAAGGATATCCAACCTTAAGGATATACATTTTTTTTCACTTTCACCGTTTTTTTCTATATACATGTAGCTATCATTATATCTAAAATATTCAACAGTTATTGGCTAGATGTTACGACAAGATTTAAGGGCGGGATTTGATATCGCTTTGTCAGTCAACAGCTTCTCAAAACAATTTGCAGACATGACGTAACATAGATAATCAAACGTAAAAATCCTCCCCCTAATTCATGCAATCATACAGCTGTCCACAATGTTTTAACATTTTACAAGTACTCTATGGAGTTGTTCCAGCTCAACCATTTTGTTCAAGTAATATTATTTTATGTTATCATATTTTATTCCTAATTCACTTTAATTTATTTAGAAAAAAATATAAAAGGACATTTTCTTTCGAAAACATAGAGTAAAATGGAGGAAAATCAACAGAGTACCAGACCATTGTCAATTAAGGATCTTGTTTGCAAGACAAGAAATAACCAAACATTATGTAAGAAAGAGATAGAATATTTCGTGACATGTGCAACACAAGTTGAAACAAATAAGGAACAAGGTGGTGATAATGTTACCAATGTATCAGAACAGAAGGAGCATATAGGTTTGTACTTTTAACTTGCTATGACCTTCTAGAATCTTCGTAATTATATTCCCCAGTGAATTTCTAGACTCTTCAGACAGTGTGACTTATTTTTACATTGCACCTGTCGTTATCACACGAAAATATCCAAGCAAAACTTAATAAAGATAATACGCCAATACTTTTGGCTGCTATGTTAAATCATTAATGCGGGTTCTGGAATTTCTTTTACAGAGACATTTTCATTAGTATTGCTCAAACCGTCAATATCAAGTAGACTGATAGATGTCTGTACTCATAAAATGAAAATGTAGTCATGATATCAAAATAAATCAGAGATAATGCTTTTTTCTAATATATGTTCTTACTAATAATTGTAAAATACACCGTTTTCCGTTTATTAACCTAGCTAAGTTTTCAAAATATATATTTAAATAAACGTTTTACATTGAAAGCTGCACTTTGTCCTCTTTTAAATGTTACAAACTTTTTAACAATATTGTCCTGTGTAAATGTGATCTCTGTGGATGCCGTCACTAACCACTACATACACAGTATTTAACCAGAGAAGATTTGGCCAGAAAAGAAATCGGTCCTATAACAAATTAAGATATATACCAGTTATATGACAGGACAAATCACACATGTATATATATACTTGTTATCTGTTTGAAATTGATTACATGTATTCCAAAGATAACGTGGATAGTTCATGTGTATTTCTGTACAATAATCGAATACTATTTATTCTATTTTTTATTTATAAAATAAACTCCGTTATCTGCATTTGATTCCCTAAAATAAACTCGATAGTTTATTAAGGCATGTTTAAGGTATAGTATAATAATAACTGCATATATTGTGCAATAAACAATCAGGTATGTAAATTAATATTTTGTACCGCTGCATGTTTACAAATACTACCCTGAATCAATGAATAAAGTATTTTCAGCATGCAGTTTTTACCGATCATAATGTTATTTAAGTAATGAACAAATAGTGCGATACATTAAAGGCATGTTTGGCATGATTGCCGTTCATGGGTTTAAGGGTTGTAATAGCAAATATTATTTTTGTCACATTGAATGAATTAAAACTTTGATACATTCGGTTTAATGCATGAATATAGAATGTGCTAACACTGAAAAAGAATAATAAACATTGAGCAGAAAAAAACAGAATTACACTGAAAAAGAATATTCCGCATTCAAAAATATTTTAAACGACTGATATAATAGTGCATGTTTTGTCTTATTTCTGAAATATCTATGCGCACGTATGTGAGAGTTATTTATTGATTAATTTGATTGATGAACTCTTTCCCAAACTCGGCCCAAGTTTGTGGGAATTAAAGTGGTTTGTTTGAAATTCTTTCATTTTTAACAATCGATGAAGTGTTAAATGATAAATGTCCTTCGTTTGGGTCGATCTGGTATTACTTGTAAAGATAAAGTTTAATAAAGTTCTTACAATAGATTTCATAGAATTCAAATAGTAAAACTCAAGTCAGAGTTAAATAAATATCAATACAATATTTGCTTTTAAAGTATATTTTATAAACATTATAACTTAGGTAACTGTCTAATAAATGTTTGCAAAAGAAAGCAAATATGTACACGTTATTTTGTTTCAATGTATGTGCCTAGACAAGCAAACATTTATCAATATCTTCTAATTTTGATTTGTCATAACGTAAAATGGTTTAATGATTTTGATAAAATATTGGATCATTATTATGATACATTATACCCGAAATCTTAAAAGATTATGGAAGCAGTGAGTTGCTGTAAGAAGAATAAATAAACCACGTTCCGTGTTGCTTTTTCCTTCCATGTAAATAGTTTATTTATATTGTGTACAATTGATATATTCCACCATCAAATAATAAGTATGATATAATTATCAACATTTATTAACAAAAAGCAACGGTGTCTGTAGTTTGAGTTGTTTCTGTAAATCAAGTGATTAAAATAACACTCAAAATTAAGATTATGAAGATATTTGTGATGAGATTTGTCAAGTGCAGGAATATCCTGTACACTTAAGCACTAATTGATATGAATGAAAAAATAATAATCTAATCAGTTTAGTATGATAATTGATACAACTATACATTTCCGTGGTGTAGAAATATTTACATTTAGCTACATGTATAATTAACCTTAACTCAATTCAATTTGTAACAATGGGATTGTGATACATATGTCACCCACTATTGGGTCGTCAAAAGGGATCTTAATAATGTTAAATACAAAATATTATTTGGACATTTTGGTACATTTTTTGACAACTCGCTTGCCCTTTCTAAAGAAGAAAAAGTTGTTCATTTCTAAGGTAAAATATGCATTTTAAAAATATTGCATTTAAAAAAAAAATAATGCCAATTAATTGCAAGCTTCTAGTGCAATGTGCTTGTAAAAGAACAATAATGTTGTTAAAACATGTTTTCACTGACATAATGTAAAGATTAATAATAAGGTAATAAAAATATTGAGCAAGAAGGGGAAAGTTTCCATATAAGAATTCATGTCTTTAAAAATATTAGGAGACGTAATCTCAATTCATAAGTTGTAAATGTCTGTATCAAGTTTTAGATTCCACAACTCTGGGGCAAAGATACGATGGGATACTCTATCTGTGATCTATATTTGAATACATTTTAAACGTATTTAAATTACTTAAAAGTTCTTCTTTACAAAATTGATTAATAAAATCCCAAATTTGATTGAAAATTGTAAAAAAAAAACGGGTTCTTGGTTATAAATATATTGACAGTACTTTTGCTTTTGTGAGTTAATGTATTATTTACAGAAGATTCACACAGTTATATGCACTTCAAATTTTAACTTAGTTCACAGTTATCATTGTTAATAGAAACTGTCGGTTCACTCAATTTAATTTACACAAGATCAATTACGTAGGAAAACGTGTCAGTACTTAGATATAAAAACAACTTCACGGAAGCTAGCATATGTACTTTGAACTATTTAATAATTTAAATAGTTACAAAACATTTACATAAATAGATAACCATTTGATATTGAAAGGTGACATGTTAAAGGCGATCTATGACAAAACGCTTAACGAGGATGAGACTACTCATCTCACAGACGCAATGATTCGTTCTGGGGAAACTCTGAAAGGCTTTTGGCCTAACGATTGGACAGTTGTGGACAAACATAGTACAGGTGGTGTTGGTGACAAGGTCAGCTTAGTTCTTGCACCTGCACTTGCAGCGTGTGGGCTGAAGGTATGCTTGTAAATGTCTACTTGGCATCAAAATAAAATTATTTACTGATCACATGTTTGTTTTATAATCCATATTTAATTTATGAAACCATACAATTTCAGTTTTTTTTTTCTTTGGTATAAAAGATGATATTAAAGGGAGAGTATGTTCGGCTGAGAAATGTCTGATACATCTATGCACTCAACATGTATGTAATTGTGTATACTCTTCTTAGTACATTATGAACAATTGTATAGGTTAAGAGTTTGTTTTGCTTCGGGACTCATTTTATTAATACTATGACATCATGATTATTAAATAATAATCAAATCCTTTAACCTCAATCTTGCACTGTATCTCGTCGGCCTGAATACTGGTGATGTTAAGTAAATGCTCCCAAAAAGATTTTCGCTTGTCATGTTTCGGAAAACTTTTATGCATCGAAGAAATACACAGACAAATTGTACTGGGGCTAAAAAGATTTGAGTTGATAAATGATAGCTAAAGTTAAAATGACAATGGTGAATTAATGTTTTTAGGTACCAATGATATCAGGTAGAGGTCTTGAACACACAGGTGGTACGTTAGACAAACTTGAGTCTATCCCAGGCTTTAAAGTTATGCAGGAAAAAGAGAATATGCTGCGAATATTGACGAAAGCTGGATGTTGTATTGTTAGTCAAACAAGTCAGCTTGTACCTGCTGATAAAATTTTGTACGCTTTACGAGACGAAACTAAAACAGTAAATGAGCACGGACTGATTACGGGTAAGATTCGATTTCATATGAGTGACAGACTAACTAAAACGTTGCCAGTATTGTTTTTAACATATAATACAAGAAGAACATCTGTTGAATAAATATACCATTCACATTATAAAACAAATTCGTATTTCCACGTTTGATTATCAAACGTTCCATAGAATATGAGATAATGTCTTTCTTCTCAAGCAATTAAAGGGTGTTTGCATGTTTAAGTTCGAAGCAACTTCAAGATGTTTATTTTGAATTTTGGCGAACATTTGTGAACTGTGATACATGTAAATGCATTTAACGCAAGTGCAATTCAGAACAAAAGCATTGACAACATAAGAAAAAACTACACTCAAATCCTTTCAGGATCAATCATGTCAAAAAAATTAGTGAGTCACTTCATGCATTGGTTCTGGATGTCAAGTTTGGAAAAGGGGCATTCTGCCAAACAATGGACATTGCAAAAGTCTTATCTAAAAGAATGGTAAACTGTTTCTTTTTCGGTTGAATAGAATTATTTATGATCATTAAAACGTAGATTATAAACTTAAGTCAATTAAATTGGTAACTCAAAAAATGTCTAAAAGTATCATACTGTGAAATATTCAATGATGTAATATAAATAAGTCATCGACACTTTGTTATGCTCATGTGCCAACTAACAAACCTAATTGCTGACAGAAGTGTTCAGGTGACCCTGTCTGCATTATATCAGGTTCGAACGGGCACCTTCTGGAGCATTCGTCCCTCTGTCTCACACGAAATAATCAAAGGTTCTTTGTTTGATTAAAACAAGCAGCGTTGATAGGCAAGATATTCAAAGTAAGCAAACTATACATGTATATCCAATAAATATAAATGTACATAAATGATGAAATCCGAAAAGACAAAACACAATGAATATGTCCACTTAATGATTGGAAATTGATTCGTCAACTATCCAAATTTTTAATTAATGCCTTTTCCATATAATTACTTTTTAGGTTAACACAGGAAACAGACTGGATGTCAAAACAGTTGCCTTAATTACTGACATGAACTCTCCTCTCGGTTACATGATTGGGAACGCTCTAGAGGTTGCTGAATCTATAAAATGTCTCCAAGGAGAGGGACCAGAAGATCTAATTGAATTAGTTAAATATTTAGGTATTGCAATAAGGAATACGTACAAACAACTACAAAAGTAGATATTAATATGCATGTAATTATAAAAATGCTTAAAAATTAAAAAAAAAAATTTTGCTTTGTCTTTTACAACATTATAATAATATCATGGAAATAATGCCAGCCATGTTATAATTCTTGTAAAAATTAAATTATCCTTGCTAAGAATTTTGAGTTATAAAAGTGGTTTGTACTTACCTCACTTTAAAAGGAGGTCAACTGTTGGTTAGTGTTAAAAGGGCACCACGTTTACATGAAACATATGACATAATCGAAACTACATTACAGAATGGAACAGCCATTAATAATTTGTACAAAAAAAAACTATAGTTACGACAAATTTTACACTTAAGTATTGTTTAAAATATTTGTGAAAATAGCTGAAGATTTCTCTTACGATAGCAATTTGTCCTAAGAATTTTTGTGCAAAAGGCTGTAGACTTGTTTAACTAACAAACAAACGAGGAAATATCATTAGTAATATATTATGATAGCTTTGAATTGATATTGTCATGCAATTCTGAATTCTGGTTTGTACTTACTTTAATAGGAGGTCAACTGTTGGTTAGTGTTAAAAAGGCATCAAGTTTAAATGAAGCATATGACATGATCGAAACTACATTACAGAATGGAACCGCCATTAAACAATTTGTAATCATGCTTGAGGAACAGGGCGTACAACAAGAAATAGCCGACAAACTCTGTGAAAAAGGGACTGACGTTTTCACTATATTACCTAAATCCAAACAAACCAAAAAGCTATATGCTGAAACTGCAGGTAGATTTGGATAATCTAAATTGTTTAAACCTTTACCAGAGATGTTAGAAATAAATTTATTTTTATTTTTATTCTTGACAATAAATAATTTGAAATGCATCGAAACAAACGATTATCAAATGCGCACTTAACAATTTATCACCAACATATTGATTTAATGGAGGTCAACCAAAATTGATTGAAGCAAATAATACAGGGCTAGTTTTAAAGCATTCGTGAGAACTTTCCCATTGTAGAATTGTTATCCAAATTAAGCTTTAATAGAAGTTTTATTCTACGGACCATGTAAATCACTATCCAATTTTGTTTTATGTAAAATGAAATTTAAATAGTAACTTACATTTTTCAACATTTTCCTTGAACAAATCCAAATAATTAGGTATAAAAATAATTTCTCGTACTGACGTTGACAGTTTAATATGACAGGTTATGTACACGGAATCGATGCAATGAAATGCGGACAGTTGTCCAAAGAGTTAGGAGCAAATCGTAAAAAATCTGACGACGTAATCAACCCTGCTGTTGGACTAGTCCTGCTCACACACGTTGGAAGGCAAATTGTTAAAGGTAGGTACACGAATTTTAATATCAAAATTAATTTGCAGTTACGTTTTTACCGTTATTTATTCAATGTATACAATGTTCGTTATAAGAGGATTTCTAGAGAATTGATCACTAAACTCTATGTCGTATGGTCCTTTTTAAATGTATGAATGGTCGTTTATGCCTGTAAGGACATAAAACATACGCCTTGATAAATAAATAAATAAATCAGATAAAAATTTCTGGCGCAAACCAATAGAAAAATTTATATCAAAGTGCGCATGCGTGAGATGGTTTTTCCGTGAAGTTTGTAAAAACTGAGGCCCGGCATGCAAATTATGTCAAAATGAAATATGAGAAATTAGTTGTTATAATGAGATGATGAAATGGAATGATATAGGAATGATATGGGATAATGGATTGTATATCGGACTGTAAAAAGACAAATACAAGAGATATATATACAAATACAAGGACAAAATGATACATAAAAACGATATTCAAAAACACGAATATCGACCACATGACATACTTCCCCACTTTGGGGAACGTCGCCCCGACATTCATAAAATATTAAAGAGGAAGAGCTTGAATCAGACATTGCAAATAGTAAGCTTAGACCATAAAGTAACTAAACTACTAGGTTCTACATAACTAAATCTAAATACTGAAGGCAATTACAACCTGTGAGCAAATATATAATACCCGGGCAAAAGACCTTAAATGCAAGCACGTTCCACAAAAATACCGTATGCAGCGAATCGCGAAAGAAAATTTTGTCACGCGGAAACAAAATTTTAATTTATCAGTAGAACTGTGAATTCATTGAAAAGGTGCACCCTCAACAATAAATTCTTGATCTTTAAAGTACTGTTAAGTACATTTATAAATTATCAAGGTAAAATATATGGTACATGGTATAAAACATAAAACGAAACACATCAGGTACTGAACAACGCCTAACTTCAAAGTTGAGACACACCTATACTATAAAGAAAAGAAAAGCATTAATCTAATTCTCAGTTATCATTTAGCATCCATCCGGGTTTCTTTCTTGCACGTTTCTGCCTCTGTAAATTATTGTTTATGTCCTTACAGGTAATTGTTGTTATTCATTATGTTTCATTATCATGCATATTTCCATTGATCGTTTATGTATTTCGGAACTGTATTTATGCACTTTGATATAAATATTTCTATTGGTTTGCGCCAGAAATTGTTGTCTTATTTATTTATTTATTTATTTATCAAGGCGTATGTTTATGTCCTTACAGGCATAAACGACCATTCATACATCTGAAAAGGACCATACGACATGTTTTAATTATGTTTTACGTCATTTGTTGTTAGGAGTGATACAACTCTTGGACATTCTAATTATTTTTTCAATCTTATTATTTCAGCAGCATTTGTTATGTTGGTGTCCTTGATTTTTTTAATATATAAAACTATTTAATATTTCTGTAACTATTTACTTGGAGGCTCACCATGGGTTGAAATCCACTATGATAACGAGTTGCCTGATAATTTTCTTCAAGAACTCCAAAGTGCCATTGATATCCGACCAAATGAAATTCGACGACAAAGCAGAGTGGCTTACATAGAAAGTGGAGAAAATATCAATTGACGGCATCGTGAAAATCAAATGCAACTGAACAATTCGGTTTATGTTTGTATCGGTGATTTCTGAGGGTGATTCAGAGCTTTCTGTTTCGTTTGACTGATTATTATGATTGATATTTAAGCATTAGCTAGAAATTTTGTTAGCAAAGTTTTGTTTAAATTATCTTTTATTTTCCAATTGATTACTGATTGAAATTATGTTGTGTTTATACGAGAAAAGTAAACGTTGCATTTTGTTTTTTTTTAAACTGTATATTGTGTTTGGATCACACGATATAGAACCTGGAAATTTAGATTTGACTTAAATCTCTTTTCATTTTCGACTGGTTGATGATTGAAATTATGTTTTGCTTTTAACAAGAAAAGTAATGTCGCATACTCCGTTTTGGTTAGTCTGTTTATAAAATATTTAATCAAGTAAACTGTATCTCATGTAACCGGCAGTAATGCAGTTGTAGCAGTTATGCTGTGTATGAATTGAAGGAAAAAAATGACAGATCACAGAAAAGTAATCCGAGTCCCTTGAGAATTCCAGAACTGTTTTACGTCGTTATCTTTTTCATTTACATCATATGTAGAATGACAGCACGTTTAAAACATAACTTAAACATAATTATTAAAAGATTTAAAAATTAGATTTAAACAAAACAATTCGTAAGATAAAAATATCAGCACTTGTTCAAATATCAACAAAATGAGGCATTCTTTTTTAAAAGAACTTTGCATTACCTATTGACGGATACGTGGAGGTTTATTTGAAACAAATCAAGCTTTATTTTGGTGACGATACAGAGTACAACGGGACTTTGTATTGCTTGGACTGATGGAAAATGAAATTTTAACGGTTTAGTTACCATTAACATTTTTTGAAAATATATATCCAATTCCTCTCAAATTTAAAAAGAAAAATGAGCATAGTGTCAGTGTATGCCTATTGATTTATTTTTTATCAAACTTTATATAGTCCAATTGTTTTTATTACTTCATTGATGGATTAATTTCTTTATTTCTTTTATAATTGTATAACGCTTTCTCATTATATATTGACATATATTTCATTTTCGGATATTCCGAATCAGTTACGTGTATATGTTCTTACATTTGTTTCGTTGTAGGAAAACACAAACAAAACGATGATTCTTTGACATACGCTTTAGAAACTGTGTCACGTGACTTTTGTATTGCATAGAAATCACTGTATAATGAAGAAATAGCTTCGATAACGCATTCATCTATGAGCAATAACATGATAATAAATTACTTCAAGATAATTCTGCAAATATGTAATCAACAGATATTATTTGAGTTACAGTGTGAGTTTTTATTTGATTTATTTATCTACTTTATGTTGTGGTGTGTTTTTCCCTTTGTTTGTGGTACATGTTGCTTTTTGAATAAATACTTATTAACTTACCTTCAGTTTTCTGGGATATTTCCAAGTGAATTGAAACGAGATGCCTGCAATATACAGTAGGAATTTAATGCGATATCGATTTTAACATTTATAGAACTTTTCTAATATGCTAATAAAGGAAATATTAGTCATAAAAACTTAAAACTTACTTGTTAATAAACGTTAAAAATCTACCAGTGTGATCTATCTTAGTTTGTTGACGAAAAGAGTTATACGAAAATGTGTCTTGAAACAACGTATATGCTAGCGCAAAAATGTTTATAATTAGTCATGTTCCGTACAAGTGTGTTATAAAGTAATTATAGAAAAAAGAGTTATTTATCATTTTCTTACTAGATACAATCATACCGCTCCTAATTATTTCTTCCGATGCAGACTTGCGATGGTGCACTTATTCATTATCTCTCATGTACAGACTCAATCAAACCGAGTCTGCAATTTTCATGTTATTTTGTTGTGATTAATGCTTCCGATGGATCACTTTTTTCCAATTTTTTTGGCATGCTGTATCTTTGTTAACTATTGTTATCGTCATTGACAATGTTAACGTTTTTTTATGTCATTTCTAAATTTGTTATGATACCTGCACTGCATTTTTGCACATAATGCCATTATTTTTATTATTTCATTATACAATTTTCTATATAATTAACTTATCTAACTTGAACATGGTTTATTAAACGAAACTTAAACGGTTTTGATTTTTTTCTGTAGTACGTATATAATAACTTGTGAATAAGTGTTTTGATTATACATGCTACAGCTATTTATCTAATTCATAATTAGAAGTTCGACTGTGTAGACGTACGATAGTGAAAAATGATTACCACTGTGACTTCCGAATATCATGTATTTTACATTCTGACGCCGGGCCATCCTTCCTATATTAATCTATATAATTTGGTGTACAGATATGAACCTAAAATCTACTTTTTCTACCGAAAGCCGTCTAAAACAAGTTTGACTCCCTGCAAAATTTACAGGTTAGAACTGATCATAAAGAAATGTCCATTGGTCCTTTGAAACCTAAAATCTGGTAATGACATTGACCATTCTAAAATAGAATGTTTATGATAGTTTTTGCAATTCTAAAATAAATGTTTAATGATAAGTCTTAAATGCAATGTTATGGACAGTTCTTGTCAGATTGTTAAAAAATGTAAAGTATAGATTTAAAATAAAATGTGCAGGATAGTTCTTTAATTTTCTAGTTAAATTGCTAAGATATACATTTTCCGTTTAACGATACTTTTATTGACAAAATATTTTACATTTTAGATCTTATTACATTTTTTGTGAGCATTTTACTGAACTTACTGAGTTATTAATTATGACCAAAATAACGTGTACACTCCTAACCTTCACGATCCTTTAACTTAATTTACACACATGATAATATCGAAAAACACAACAAAATTTTATCAGGTACCCTCAGAATATGATGTTCAATGTTTGTTCACTATGTTATATGATCAATGATGTGCTCAATACATATAATGTTTATAATTGTCATATATTTTTGTATATTAATCAAGTATGTCTATACATGTATATTACTGCCTTCCGACTGCGTAGACGTTGATGTTAGAAGTTGAGTTCCCGTATTGAAATACGACAGGTTCATTTAGAGCACATTATTAAATATTCAAATGAATATTTGAATATTTAACTTACCTAAGCTAGATACGATTAACTAGAAATGTTTACCATAGGACAAGGACAAGGATTTTTCAACATTCCACTGTTTTGTCAGTCTTCTGACGAAATCAGGACAGTGTGACAAACGGACAGACAAATTAAATTCTACATGACTCTTCTTACCCCTAAGTGGTTGTGACATAGAACAACATCCAATTGTTTCCAATGTTAACATCTTGACTTCCCAATATTTAACTTTTAGGGCCTGCTAGAGCTAGAAATAGAAAACCTTTAAAAATCTTCTTCTACTGAACTAATTGATGGTTGATCACAAAACTTTGTCTGTAGCATTTTTAGGAAGCGGTAGTTTTTTTTATCAAATTTCCCCATTTTGGGGACAGCTTTAGCTACAAAAAGAAACAAAATGTTTCTCTAAAAAGGATATTCAGCCAGGTTCAAACTTGTTAACTTGCATAAGATAAGCTACCACTTACCATGCTAACCGCAAACATGACATTTTATTCGTCCTCAATAGTTTTATTTCAGTTCATTTTTACCTGCAATGTTTTCCCCATTCATTGTCATTTTAGATTTTAACAGTATAACTTACATTATTTGATTTTAATCAAAATGGAATTTAATTTTAATAAGAATTTATAACAAAACAATTAGTAAATACTGTACACTAATTCCATGGAGAATTTTGCAATTGTAAATTAGTCGAAAGTTCGTTTCAATCGTCTTATGCCCGGTTCGAGAAGAGAATATAACGACCAGAACAGCTTAAAAGAGAAACCCAATCGAACGCAAAAAGTATCAAAAAGGCGATCTGTCATATTTATTTTTCATATATTTATTGCAAAGCTGTTAGGTACATCTAGAAAATATCAGTTTGTGTTTTTATATTTATTCTGACATATCTTCTTCCAACACTTCTTGCCATTGAACAATCGAACAGTTTGAAAGAACTCTACCTATAACGGAAGCTCTTCTAAAGTATAAATCGAACAGGCTATTAGTGTTAAAATGACCAATGAAAATTCTGCCTATATTCATTTCTTTACTGTTAATTTTAGCGGAAGTCAAGGTGAAATAAGATGGCCTTCGGCCGAGAAAAAACATCTTTAAACATATTCTACTGAATTAATTGATGCATTGATGAACACCAAAATTGGTCTGTAGCATTTTGTGAGTTTTAGTAAGGTTTACTCAAATCAATTTGATTGGCCTCTTGTATGGCCGCTAGAGCTGATAATAGAAAACATCTGTAAACATCTGTGTTTACTGAACTGATAATGGGTTATCACTAAAGTTTCTGTGTAGCTTTCTGAGATTATTCTTTTTCAAGTCTGCTCAACAGAGCTGAAAATAGACAAGCCTTTAAATCGCCTTTCTAAATAAATTGTTTGAAAATTTAATACTAACTTGTGCTTTCTATTTCTTACTATTTTTTGCTTTTCAATTCACATCCTTCAAATATTTGTTAACATGATCCACAACTACGACTTAATTAATTTTTATATAAACAGACATATTATTTTAGAGGCTACCGTGGGCACCATGTTAAAATTATTGAATTTAAACCACTTTAAACCACACCACAGTAGGTTCGAATAAGCCTGGTCTTTTGGATTGTAACCATCTATCTACCATACAGAATGTAAGTGGTCCTACTCTATTGCCTTCTCTATCTGAACATATTATTAGGCCTAAACAAAAGATGTCGTTATCCTACCCTACCCTACCTAGCAAAATCTTCTGACCCTAAAGTTTTTTGATGACTTTCTTGGTGGCGAGGTCATTGAGTAGCAACCGTATCAGTTTTTTTCCAGTACGATTCGTTAGCATTTAATAATCCGTATCAGATTTTCAGCTCGAACAAGTAGAAAAGACAAACTGAATAAATCTTAATGAGGACATGGTATAAAAAGTCTTAAAATGATGTCAGTATAAACAAGTTCAATGTATAAACAAGTTCAATGATTCAAGAAAACAAAAAATCAAAAAAGTCCTACGTACCCTACCTATGTTAAATAGACAAGTTACCCTAATCACAACATTTTGTTCCCTTATGAAGCATCACAGTATTGAAACCAAAAACTCTTCATATAAGCAATTGTCCACTTCATTCACAATTGTTGGACAATGAAACGCTTAATCAATAGTTGATTTGTTGTCAACGTTAAAATAAGCTGGGTAAAAAATAAAATGTTCAGCTAACTTAGTGCAAACAATACGTTACGAGACTGGAAACATCAACTGTGTAAAGAAATATTTCATGGTCAACTTCATATAGGTATATAAATTGAAAATTTCAAATTTAAAAAGGTTTAAAGTTGAATCAAATCATGAAACAAATAAAGAAATGAAATTTAAAAATTTAATTTCCGTCCATCAAAATCTTAATTGTCATATTGATAGATATAAGTTTGTATATATGTTTACACTAGCCATAAGAGTAATTATATGTAATAATTTATTAAACCCAGTTTCTGTTTCATATGATAGCCGGTTTTCAGTTCATGATTGAAGCCATAATAATTTTCTATTTGAAGACAAAATATGTGACGTTGCACGAAATGCACTACATTTTCCCAACCTTTGTTGCCTTTAAATCACATCGAAATTTTAAACAAATCACATAATCAACTTCCTGCTTTTGGTGGAAGACTTCAAGTGTCCCTCCTTGCATTGTTCGCACTTGAGAAAAACCACCAACGTTCGGTAAATGTGCTGGGTAGTTTCCTCACATAAATGAACTCAAAGTACCTGGCGAGATTCGAACATTCAGCGGTGTTAGGCAAGTGATTTTAACTAATCGATTTTAAAATATCGGCCAAGGACTCTACTATATACTTGGCAGACTGTTTGGAGTATTTTTAATTGTCTGTGCAGTCAGCATAAAAATCTGAATACCTAAGCACATTCTCAATTATTAGACGTAAATTAATACATGTGTTTTTTTCATTGCACATGACTGTAAATGGAAGCTATTGTGTTTATTTTAGATGGTCTAAAACAGATAGGATTGACGTCCATGACATCAATTACATGTGTGATTGTTATTTCTTTTTCTTGGGGGGGGGTGTTAAGTTTTAGGGTAATTCCTGACGGACAAAAAATTCGGTTTTTTTAAAACAAGCCAGGGTAAAACTTTAGAATTTTTAAAAAAGGGAAAAATTTTTGCAAAATTTTTTCCTTTTAAAAAAGTAGTTATAAGGTCCTTTTATTTTATTTATTAACGTAACTTTACTTTTCTTCAATTTTGGTAGTTTGGAAAAGCAAAACCAGGTTTTTAATAAAACGACACTCTTTAATACTCCCAGTGTGAATTTCTGTATAAATTCTGTATATTTTGGTTTTGAAGAGTAAATATATCTAGATATATTAAACGAAATTTAGACGCCAACAGAATCACCGAGTAGTTTTAAAACAAGCCATGTGACTTGAACAAACACTTGAAGTTATTATTTGATCTTGTGGAGAAGAAATAAAAGCAAAAATTATTTAAACAGTTCAATATAAAAGGAAGTTTCTAGGTTAATAAGGTCACGTTTTATTTTTCATTTTCTATTTATTTATTTTTTCGTTTGATCACTAAATATATAGTGGCTGATTTCTGCCATTTCGTGCCTCGCCTCTCAAAAGTCGAAGGCGAAAACACGAAGACACGATTATATTCTCACTTATCGTGTCTTCGCCTCGAAATAACAGGCGAAGGCATGAGATATATTTCTGTAAAATTATCGTGTAAAAATGTGTGTTTTGGCGTCCTATATTTGTCGTGTCGTCGCATCTTCGCTTTCACTCTAAAGGAGTACCGGCAACACATTTTCTGGATAAATTTCTTGGATATTTGAGATATGTGAACTTATCCTAATAAATATTTTACACTGCTTTAAAGCAATTCATTATTTCTCTCGTAAATATTTCATTCAACAAAGCATTACCGAGTGATAAAATGACGAGACGGCCATTAACGTCCACGTTCCCAGAAAAGCATGTGAATACTGAAAGACACCATGAATGTAAAAGCAGTTTTTCCTCGCCCGAGTAACTTTTAAAATATACTTCTTGTTTTTGTCTTTGTTTGATGAAAACGGGTTATAATTTATATGGAACAAAAGCAAAAATAAAACTTGTACGTATATATAAACACAAAGATAGAACTGACTGTTAGATATATGCTTTGTAGTATTTGTAGTCATATATTTGAAACAGTGTATTAAATTGCCAGATTCAATATCTGAATGTAGTTATTATTAACAGATACTACTGATAGCATATTTGGCATTTAAGTCAATACAAACTGTCAGAATAATGATATAATAAGCTTAAAACAATGTCATACCCGTTCTTGTAAATGTACAAATATGTCAGTTTATTTTCCATAATGTTCGTTTGTCTTGACAAGAGAGCCATAATTGCCCTTAATCACACTCAAAAGGATACAGTTTAAACCTATGATCCCCACCAATTCTTACACTATGTTTTTAATTTGAACAAACATCGTATTGTTAGAGGCCTTTAATGAAGAGGAATACCAGTTCATGTTCCAAAATATATAACCAAGTATATAATTTAGAAACATAATAACACATACCAATTGTTGATCAAAGTACAATAAACATGTCAAACGTAATATGACTCTTATTAATTATCTATATTTCAATGTTTGTTTGTATTTTTGTTTGCAAGGACAATGTACTTAAAGAACAATGTACTTTAAATAATAATGGACTTTAACAATAAACTTTCTTGAGACAATATATCGATACTTTGCGGACAATGTATCTAACGAACAATGTAATTGACATCATTGTCATTTTTTTTATCTCAGCATCGTCAATGTGATTTGAAAGTAGCAACATGCATGTTTTGTATTTTTTCTACCAATGTGTATCAAGCGAAAGGGTAAAACGATTTGTATCGGAATTTAACAATATCAGTAGAAAATCTTAAATTGATAAAAAAAAACTCAATAATTATGTATGTACATTTAGAAAAACAACAAGCTTAGTCAAACAACTTTTGATCAAATGGAGCTTGCATAATGATAAAAATAATATTTCGAAAACAAACATTGCTTAAGTCTTAACACAGTTGCACGATCAAAAAGTAATAGACAACTTCGTGTATAAAAGTGTAAAATTATTTTTATTTGATACCTTTTTCAACCGTAAACATTGAAATTTCGTTTGCCACAGAATGATCAGCCAGCTGTTATTCTCCTTTAAAAGATATGAATGACCATGTCTTGATTGAAGAAAACATTTTATGGATTTTGGTTTAGAAGCCGAATACAAATTAAGGTAAACGTTTTGAACACTAGGAGGAAATTGTCCTATACCACAAAACAAATACGTACCTGCTTACATGACAAAACGCACGTGTATGTTATTTAACCCATTTAAATGTCATTGAAAAATGCTGAAATGCATTTTGTAAAATGCATTGAGATATACATAATATAGATAGGTGTTCAATAATTGCACTGGTTATAAACTAAATATAGATTTCTTTGTATTATGGATTTTAAAAAGCTTACAAAGCGATTTTTCCTTACCTATATACGTATATATCGTATCTCGATTATTAAAGTGACATTATGCCCATCCAAGGATATAAATGAGTGAACATTTAAAAGTCAAAATAAATTTTCATTTTATCATAATTCCTTTTAATAAAAATTTTATTTCACATAAACAATAACCAAAGCACGGATCCAAACGATTTCTTCGTAAATATCCATGAAGATTTTCCTTTAACATACAATTCATAAAAGAGCGGGGCAGTCTTTTTATATTTTAGGTAGATCAAAATTTTATTCTAAACATTTTGCAATATTAACTATGGGTCAATCACCATTTTAACAGTCAATCTTTTGAAATATATAGTCAGTTGAGTTGGATTGACTGTGAAAATATGAGCATAATGTCACTTTAAGTTTTTTTATTTAAATTTTCATATGAAATCAGTGATGGAAAAAATCCCTAGCCTTGGGGGTTTGTCTGCACTAATTTTTCTTTATTTTAAGATTATAAACGTCGATATGAATATTGTAAAAACGTAAATTATTGATTAAACGATAACGAATTGCAGCTATCTATTTTTTATATCCAGATGAAAATATCTTTGTATCATTCTTTCGTTTTTTGAAAAGTTAATGATACATCTTTTCAAGCGCTATGAATCTTTTTGATCGGGAAATCATTCAATGGTTTAGATGCATTGTTGTTAAGAAGAAGTGATCGAAGCATCTTAAAAGTTATGCTGTAATTGGCATGTACATGTAAAGCAATGCGGCGTACGGTATAACTTTAAAATTTGACGTTAACGACGTAACAAGCGCATTGTCGTTAATAGAGCAGCTTTTTACTTATTCAGGAAGTAGGCCAAGTCGTGTTCCACATATTGTTGATTGTGTCGGATCCACTGCCTATATATATCTCTGTACAAGTCGGTATCATATAGCATTGTTATAGAATGGATGACTGTAATGCCGCAAACTTCTGTTCTTTCCTTCTGTATCTTAATTGTTGTATAATTATCGCACATGCAATAAACTATATTATGTATTACAAACTTGTCATTATTTCAAAATACATAAAACGCATCGTGACTGTTAAATTGTTGACACAATTTAACCATAAGCCTTGTAAGTAAAATAATAAAACAACTGATACAATTGTTAACCAAGAATATAATATATTACGGAGGACAATCTATTTACGTTATCAGATAAGATTTAGTATCAGTTTATAGGTATTGTTTCCGATTAAGTGTAAGTGATTGGTTGTAAATACTTCAACTGACAGCACCAGTTCGATTTATTTTTGATAATCCCTCGTTTAATAATATTGTTACTTTTAATTGAAATGTACTAAATGGTCTACATTTAGTGGTTTTATTCTTTTATTTATTGCTGTGCTTTTTTATCAAGAATTTCAAAAAAATCTAAGTTATTGATAGATTTATACATGTATTCCAGTCCATATTTGTATAGTCAATTATCTAAAAAGTAATTATAGTGCTTATGGTATTTCTTCTTTACAAACCTTTAAATATTGTGATAAAGACAAAATGTTTTTTCAAACACGCACAACATGGCTGGTTTGTTTCGATACTTTTAATCTTAACAAAGCCGTAAACATGTTGAACTGCATTTATCGTGGTTTTTTACATGTTTTAGGGCAATCGTTTTAAACGTACAATCTTTGGCACAACTTTACAAAAGTTGGACAAATAATAAAAAACTTACTAAAAGAATGTACTTTATGTAACTGTTACTGTTCATAATCGTTGTAAAAAATAAAAATACGTGGAAATTCTAATTATAGACTTACAAATAATGAAGTAAAATGTTTTTGTAAAACTACATTGTAAATTCTTTATTGATCCATACAACCTTTTTATTTAGAATGTGCATAGATCTGGCATTACTCCAATCCTTTGTCGTATTTTTGCATTCTTAACACCTGATTTATTAGCCTTTAGAATAATGTCTTGAGTATGACATCCTAGTGAACTTTGTTTTGAATAAGATATTATATTATACATAAAACGAAAAAAAACCGGATCAATTTAATTAGAAACTAAGCATGATATAACAATAATTGACATGGAAAATGATGTTACACTGACGTTCGAATATGTAAATTATACGTATCAGATTCAATTGTATCCAAACCTACATTATGAAAAGGTCGTTTGGTTTGGTAGTTTTATCTTTAAGAAAATGACGTACTGTGCAAATATGCAGTGCAACGTATCATATTTCGAGGTCGATCAGGAAAGATCGATATTCATATCATTGTTATCAATATTGTATCGCTATACTATACATTTTCTTTGTTAAGAATGTAAAGAAATCACTACTAAATACTTGTTATTCCGATTGTATTTTGTCCGCTTTGATATTTAGTTTTTCGAAAAAAAGATAATTGTATCTCTGCTACAATTAACTCTGCATAATTAAATACGTTTTGTCTATATGTCTCACCTAAGCACGGACAAATAACATTATTTAAGAAGACATGAGAACGTATTACAAATGGTGAATACAAACAAAACAGTTTTAATAATAATAATGTAACAGAAAGCTGTCTCCATTTTTTCACTCAAATAAATAATGTTTAGATCTTTAATTTTAATTTAAGGTGTTAAAGATTATTTAATGAATTTTGAACTACTTTATATTACATACATTCCATACTATTTAATCATATCATCAAAAATGTACATCCATTGTTTCAGTTATAGTTGATGTTGTTTTTTTTAATTTATTTATCTATTTAGTATTTGGTTACACTGTTAACTTCAAACAATGTAAACTGTCCTGATTGTTCTTATGACTACACGTGCAGTTGTACATGTATCTTCGACCTACGTTAAGTCATTTGAAAAGATATTGCTCTGTTTCAAATTTCAAAATATATATTAACTTCGATATGTAAAAATGGTAACCTTTTACCATTCAGATAATAACTCCATGTTTGCAACGTTTATAAATTGTTAATTGCAAATACTAATTATAATAATAATGATGATGATGATGATGATGATGTTGATGTTGATGATGATGATGATGTTAATAATCATAATTATAATAATTATAATAGTAAAATAGACAAACTTTTGTGCATGTTTGCCACAAATATGTATCATTTGCAACTTTTAAAATCAGACAAACACACATTTCTTTTTTTAAATACAACTGTCAAAGTTCTGAACAGTTGTTATTGATTCTTTGTACATGTACTTAAGTAGTAAACATAATGATCAGTTGTAATATCTATGTTATATAAAAAAATAAATACTTTTTGTTATTAGTTAACTCTAAATATATCGCAGAAATTTTTGTGTTATTTGTTGTTGTTGTTGTTAATTTTATGTTTTGTAGGTTGTGGGTGGGGTTATAGTTATTTCAATATAAAACAAGTTTCTTTCCTGTGTCCCCGGTATTTAAAAAAAAATTATACGGATTCAGTTTGTTCCGGAAAGGTTTAAGTATCGCAAATTGTACAATATAGCATTTATTTGCTGTCGATTGTCACTGTTTAATGAAAACCTGTCAATTTGCTGTGTGTTTAAGATTATCTAATACTTTACGACATGATCAAATTTATAAGAAAACAACCTTGATTGTGTAATATAATTTGATTTTTGTACTCGACCCCATACGATATTGAAATAAAGACATGTTTGTGTAATCCGAAAAAAACATGTCATTAAAGGTCAATTAAGCCCTAAATACCATTTTGATTTCTCTTTTTTTCCTGTTTTCTAAACCGGAATGATACTTAACGGTCATAATGCAAAGCCTTCTTTTGTACTTTATGTTTTAATTGAAATAATTTTTGAAACAGAATACCACTTTGTAACGTTGGGCTACATTTTAGCGAATTTTATTTCATATTCACCTATTCATCTAGTTTTGTGATTTCAATATATCTACTTGAATTCTTTCTGAAACTGCCTTATCACTTTTAAGATGTATTTTCAATTTGTCTTGTCTTAGATCTTGTCTCTGATATGTTGGCTTCATAACCTGCGATCACCTTTCACAAACACAAAGTTTATAAACACACATTTTGCAGAACATTATTATTTTGCAGAGTGCTTGAATAAAATATTTAGATATCACCTGTTGACATCTACTTTCTTTTTCGTACTTTATTAAAAAGATAAATAAGAGATTGTTTAATTAGAAGGTTTATCGATTTTGGCCACATTTTCTATTTTTTATTGAAAAAGGTGTAGTTTCTTGCCGAAATTAAAACCACTGAATACTTAATCCTTTCCACTTTTAGATAAAGGAATGTCATACACGTCATGTAAAATCAGTGATTGCACGATAAGTATTTATAGAACGATTTTATATGTAAAGCACAGTTATAACAATATTTATATACATTGATTATCTCCGCTATTATATGATATGTACATGTATATGATCAAAATAATTATATAACCCTTAAATCCGAGTATTACAACATTGTCAATGTCATTTATCAATTGTGAAGGTAAGTTGGAATATCATTGATTTAAGTCCAAGCAGTATAGTATAACAGACACTGAATTATTCAACAATGTACAAAAGTGAAGATTACATAGAGTATTTAGTTTGTAGTGTCTTTTATGCCAAAAGCTTATACTGATTCCAACTAAATAATGAGTCTCCAGTATACATTTAAAAAATGACATATTAGAATTTCTTTTTTCAAAAATTTATAGAATGAAGTTTAACTTAACAGTTTTTAAGATTAAACTTCTCAACAGGATGTGAGTTTTGAATAAACCTATAAAAGTAAAAACAAACAACACCAGTGTCGCCAATGTATAAATAGATCCAGCTATCAAAGATTGCGTAATTGGGTTTCTTACGTATTATCTGTTAAATATAAATATGATGTTATTGTTTGAAAAGATATATGTGTTTAAACAGACATGTTATTTGATGTATGTGATAATATATATACTTTAATCAGATTTTTTTTCTGGATAATTTGGGAGATTATAAGGAGGTCACAAATCTCAGAAGAAAGACTAGCAATCTTGCAGGATCAAAAATGGCAAAATATAGAGAGGTGCTGCGTAAATTAGTGCTGTTGGTCGCATATGACTCACGGAATTTTGGTAATGCTTTTATTATTATTATTATTATTATTATTATTATTATTAGCGTATTTGTCAGTCAGATAATCATTTTTCTAATGCACAACCTTAAATAAATACATGTGTAAGTATATTTAAATTAACTTTATGAAAGAGCACAGATGTATTGTCATGCAAAATGAAACGTTGACCACATGACAAAACTTGACGTTATGAAAGTAAAACTAACGGTGCAAAACAGTTTTGAAGTTGTTTATCTATTTAAGGATATTTAGCCTTAACGGTTAACAATTGTACTTGCCGCAATTATATATTGCTTGCTATAAACTTTGTAAAAGAGTTTTATGCAATAAATTTATGTTATGTTATGTTATGTTAAATGTTTATGTATAAAATTTTAACGTTAACTGTTTTTACGCAATGTTTATGTTAATATGCATGTAGGTAACATTATAATATTTAGAATATTCAACAGTTATTGGGTTTAGCTGTTACGACAAAATTTAAAGGAGGGATTTAATATTGACTTGTCGGTCAACAGCTTCTAAAGGCAATTTGCAGACATGACGTAAACATAGATAAGCAAAAAAAACCCCTTATTTGTACATACAGATTGCCATGTATATTATTTTCATTTGACAAGTATTCTAGGACATTTTTTCAGCTCAGTCATATTTTGTTTTAGAAGTTTTTTTTTCTTTATCAAATTTTGTTCTAATTTACTTTAATTTAATCATGAAATAATATAAATTATAGCAGGACGGTTGCTGTCGAAAGCATATAGTAAAATGGATAAATGGAGTACCAAGCCATTCTCCATTAAGGGGCTTGTTTGCAAGACAAAAGAGAAACAAACATTATGTAAGAAAGAGATAGAGTATTTTGTGTCATGTGCAACACAAGTCGAACAAAATAAAGGACAAGGTGGAAATAATGCTACCAATGTATCAGTACAGAAAGAGGATATAGGTTTGTACTTTAAACTTAATATGACCTCTAGAATCTTCATAATTATATTCCCTAATTATAAACCATTAATGCGGGTTCTGGAAATTCTTCTGCAGAGACATTTCCGTTAGTACTGTATAAAATGTCAAGATCAAAACGATTGACAGATGGTTGTACTCATAAAATGAAATAAGTAATCATATCTAAATATGTTGGAGATAATGCTTCCTTCTAGTGTATATACTTACTTATAATTGTAAAATACACCGTTTTTCGTTAATTTACTTATTTAAGTTTTCAAAATATATTTTAATAACTGTTTGACATTGATGTTACAAGCTTTTTAAAAATTTATTGCTCTGTGTAAATGTAATCTCTACGGATGTCTTTAATGGTAATGCTTTTATTATTATTATTATTAGCGTATTTGTCAGTCAAATAATCATTAATTTGTAATGCACAGCCTTAAATAAATACATGTGTAAGTATATTTAAATTAGTTTTATGAAAGAGCACAGATGTTGAAAGCATATAGTAAAATGGATAAATGGAGTACCGAGCCATTCTCCATTAAGGGGCTTGTTTGCAAGACAAAAGAGAAACAAACATTATGTAAAAAAGAGATAGAGTATCATCATAAATAATTGCACGTAAAACCCTCCCCCTTTATTCAAACATACAGTTGTCCATAATGTTTTTTTACATTTGACAAGTATTCTCGGAAGTTGGTCCAGCTCAATTCAAATATTTTGTTAGAAAATATTTTTTTCTTTATCATTAATTATCTTTATTCTAATTTACTGTATTGTAATTATAAAATAAAATAATTTATAACAGAACGTTTGCTTTCGAAAGCATATAGTAAAATGGAGCGTGTTCTATATCAAAGGAGTACCGAGCCATCTTCCATTAAGGATCTTGTAAGCAAGACGAAACAGAAACAAACATTATGTAAGAAAGAGATAGAATATTTCGTGACATGTGCAACACAAGTCGAACAAAATAAGGGACAAGGTGGTAATAATGCTACCAATGTATCAGTACAGAAAGAGGATATAGGTTTGTACTTTAAACTTAATATGACCTTCTAGAATCTTCATAATTATATTCCCTAAGTGAATTTCTAGTCCGATTTCCGACTCTTATTTTGGGAGAAATGCATGTCTTCAGACATTGACTTATTAAAATATCCAAATTGGAAGCAAAAGTAAATGAAAATAATACGCCATTTTTTAAATTTATTATTTTTTTTATTTTATTATTATTTTTTATTTTGACTGCTAAATTAAACCATTAATGCGGGTTCTGGAAATTCTTCTGCAGAGACATTTCCGTTAGTACTGTATAAAATGCCAAGATCAAAACGATTGACAGATGGTTGTACTCATAAAATGAAATAAGTAATCATATCTAAATATGTTGGAGATAATGCTTCCTTCTAGTGTATATACTTACTTATAATTGTAAAATACACCGTTTTTCGTTAATTTACTTATTTAAGTTTTCAAAATATATTTTAATAACTGTTTGACATTGATGTTACAAGCTTTTTAAAAATACATTGCTCTGTGTAAATGTAATCTTTACGGATGTCTTTACTAACTAATACATACATAGTATTTAACCAGAGAAGAATTGTCCCGGAGAGAAATCGGTCCTATAACACGTAAAGATATCTACCAGTTATATGACAGAACAAATCACACATGTATATGTATATATATGTATATACCTATTACCTGTTTGAAATTGTTACGTGTATTCCAAAGATAACGTGGATAGTTCATGTGTATTTCTGTATACTAATCGAATACTAGTTATTTTTTATTTTTATAAAATAAACTCCGTTATCTGCAATACAATACAATACAATACAATACAAATCACTTTATTTTCAATTGTCACAGATTACATAATACACATTTAACATGTATCAAGCAATAACATGTGAACGAATAGTAGCATAAATAATAAGTATGGGTAACAACATGATCAAAAATATTCTAATTTATTATGTTTTGGGTTTGAGTGTTTCTGTATTCGATGGGGAAAGCGGATAATATTTGAAGTATTTATTTGAAAGCGGTGAAAAAACATAGTTTTGAGTTCTTAATATGCTAACAACAATAAAAAAAAGGGAAAAAGTCAGTGAACATACAGTAAATTTATGAATGAAGTAACCAATAATTTTAATTTTGGCTTATGTACAACCGAGCTGACCTGGGAAAAACCTAACAATAACAATAACATTGCAGCACGGGGTTTCCGTGACATATCTATAAATAGAACATGTGTAAAGTTTCATTGGTCGGTTGTAAAATTGCATTGAGACAGTCTATTCATAAATGTGTAATTGTAATGACAATGAAAAAAAAAACACATAAAGATGGGGATAATTAGGATTAACAATCACCAGGTATGTAAAATACATCAGTTCATGTAATTGTTATTGATCGTTAATTTTTTTCATGATACATTTAACATATAAGCTAAGGTTTGATAGGGTCTGGCTATCATTTGTTTTAAGTAGTTCCTTAAATTTCAGTATATTTGGTCTAATATAGAATCTCTCTGGTATTAGCTGTCTTCTTTTAGTTCTGAAAAAAGGGCATATTAACAGATAATGCATCTCATCGCCAATGTCCCCCAAGTTACATTTTTGGCACTTTCTTTGCTCATGAGGTTTAAAAGATTGATTCCAACGACCAGTTTCTACTGGGAAACGATGGTTAGCAGTTCGGAAATGCAAAAGAGATAACCTAAGGGGGTGGGGGAGAATATTTAAATAACATTCTAGATTAAAACTGTTTTTAAAACTACCATAGAGTCTACCTTTATGCGAGTTTTCTAGTTGCGAGAACCATTCTTGTTTATATTGGTCGATTAATGTTTGTTTAACCAATTTGTTAATACTTTTAGCTTGGATATTATTTTGATTTAACCATAGAATAGAATTACCTGTAGAGTTAAGTATACTTTTAACATAGTTGATCCATTTAAAGTTTTGGTTAGACTGTATCATATACTTATAACACATATATGAAATCTTTGATTCCTTAGACTGAATAAGTTTATTCCAAAAAATTATCATACGAGATTTGATGTTTATTTCGATAGGATAGCGCCCAAGTTCAGCATATAACATGTACCTAGGAGTACTTTTTCTGGTATAAGTAATCTTGCGTAAAAAATTGGAATGGACTTGTTCTATGATATTTAAATTTTCGAACCCCCATATTTCACTTCCATTTGTAAGAATGGGGAGCACTGTATGGTCGAATAACTTTATTTGTAGGTCTAAGGGAAGGTCAAGGTTGTTTATTCTCATATATAGAACATTCATGGCTTTGTTTGCTTGTGAAACTAGGTGTTTCCTACACGCAAGAAATGAACCAGAGCTAGAGAAAATAACACCTAGATACTTATATTCCGTTACTGTTTCGATTGATTGACCATTTTTATTGAAAGTGTATGACTTGGGTTTATTTGTGCCAAAGACAACTACCTTAGTTTTCTGAAAGTTTATATTTAATTTCCAAGTCTCGCAATATTTGTGGAAATCATTGAGACACGACTGGAATGATTCATGATTTTCGCCTATTACGACCGTGTCGTCTGCATACAGTAATATTAATATTTTTAAAAACTGGGTTGTAGCGTCAATTGTGACTCCATTATTGTCCTTATTAAGGGCTACTTCTAGGTCATTTAGGTAGATTGAGAAGAGCACAGGCGATAAATTCTCGCCTTGTCTTAGACCTATAGAACTTGAGAAAAAAGCAGATGTTTGACCTTCGGAGTTTATACAAGATTTAATATTAGAGTACATATTTTGGATGACAGAAAGAATTTTTCCTGTAATGCCAATATCAGAGAGTTTCCTCCATAGACCTGCGCGCCAAACTGAATCAAACGCTGCAGAGAAATCAATAAATGAACAAAATATTTTTTTCTTTTCTGCGCGTAGCTTAGAGACAAGAAAATGAAGTGCAAAAATATGATCACTGGTCGAATATTTAGCTCTAAATCCAGCTTGATTCTCGTTCAAAAGGTCGTTTTCGGCCAGAAATTCATTTATTCTCTCATTTAAAACCGAGGTAAATAACTTTCCGAGGCAACTCAAAATAGTTATTGGTCTATAGTTACCTGGGTCGGAAGGGGATCCTTTGTTTTTATAAATTGGCTTAATAGCTCCTACTAACCACGAGTCAGGCATGACTCCAGAGTCTAAAATCATATTAAAAAACTGACGATAAAATGGAACCATTATTGATTTTGTGTATTTGATATATTCATTTAATATACATACTATCAAATTGTGACTAAGCCTTGCCATTTTTTAATTTTGAAATAACTTTGCAAATTTCTTCATCCGAGATTTCTCTATTAAGTGCATTATTATTTAAAGGGTTGGGGATTTCAGAGTTGCCTGATAAAGTTTCGTTTTCATCTTTTTGAGAGTTTATGTCTTTAAAGAAATTGAAAAATTCTGAAATATCAGGGGGCGTTTCAGTTTTCTTTCGTGAGAACTGGTTTAGATAACACCAGTAATCTTTTGGTTGATTGGAGCTAAGCGCAAGCAATTTACGTTCATTATTATACCTGTGTTTACATATAAAGATATTCATGGTTTGATTATAGTATTTACTAGCAGTTTGTAACATAGATTTATTCATGCTATTTTTGTTTAACTGGTAGGATTTACGAGCCTTATGGTATAAATTTCGTGCACGTTTGCACTGAGGCCCAAACCATTGTTTATGACCATTTTGAACATTAGTTGAGGAAGGTCGACTGGTGAAACCTGTTTTAGATGGTTGAAATGTTATATTTGCGGAGTTAAGAAATATCTTTGAAAATTTCTCAGCAACTGTATTGATGTAATGTTTATTGTTTTGGTCAGAATTTTTGTTATCTAACATAAATCCCAACTCTTGCATAGCTTGTAAATCAATATTTTCCAAGAATTCACTGGATTTACTATCATCCCATTTTGGCAATTTATTTTGTGATTTCCTAGTGCTGGGTTCATTGGGTGAAACATGGGGTAATTCTGGCATAGGGATAAGGATATTCATTGAAAGTAGACAATGCCCGTCTGAGAACAGGGAATCAAGCTCGATTATATCAAATTCATTTAACAACAATATACAATTTATGGTAGCAATGGAGTAATCAATAACAGTTTTACCTCTAAAAGTACATTTTCCTATTGACTTATCACAACTAAATCTACCATTTAGAATAAACAAATTGTTATTTTTACAAATTTCGAGAAATTTCTTACCATTATTATTAATTTTACTACACTGAGATAATCGATCACGTGGAATATTTAATTTTTCCAGCTTATTAATTTGATTAAATGAATCTAGAGTAGCATCATCAACATTAAGATAGGATGATAAAAAGTCATCAAATTCAAGATTATCTGGTAATGTAGAAGTATGTCCGTTTGAATCTCCAGTTATCAATACAATTTCGTATTTACTGCATTTAACTGAAATATCATTTTGGAAATCATAGAACTCGTCATCATTAAAGAAGCGTGATTGTTCTGGCGGTACATACATGGAACCTATGATGATATTTTGCACTATGCCGTCTATATAAGTGTTAACTTTTAACCAATAAATGTACTCATTTTTAGAGTCTAGAATATCTATATATTTAACAAAAGAATCATGTACGAAAAAACCAATTCCGCCAGATTTTCGTTTACAACTTTCAGTCCTTGGTTTGGAAAAGAAAGTATAATTTGGTACAGATATAATGTCATTTTTATCTAATTTAGTCTCAGTTACACACAAAATTGAATACTGTTCTATCATGTTTATGAATTCAGGATACTTAAGCCTAGTTTTTAAGCCGCACACATTAAGCGATCCAATTTTCAAGTTTCCATGAAATGCACTGGGGGTTTGATTTATAAACGTACTATTTTGGTCACTCACGATATTTTTAGCATCGATCCTTTCTTGGATGTTTATGTTTGATTTATGTATTAAAGAAAGATCACAATTTCTAAGATGTTCACATACCAATGTTTTAGAGGAGCATGTAATATCTTTACACTGTTCACAGAAGTATACCACTGACCCCGGGCAACACTAGTCTGTAAAATTGTCCTTACGGTTGCCAGAAAATAATTCCCTAAAATAATCTCGATTGTTTAATAAGGCACATTTAAGATATAGTATAATAATAACTGCATATATTGTGCAATAAACAATTAGGTATGTAAATTCATAATTTTGCATGTTTACAAATAATACCCTGAATCAATGAATAAAGAATTTTCAGCATGTAGTGAAAGAGAAATAAGATTTACCGATCATGATGTTATGTAAGTGATGAACAAATAGTACGATACACTAAAAGCTTGATTGACATGATTGAAGTTAAAGGGTTTAACGGTTGTAATAGTACATATAAGTTTTGTCAGAAAGAACTGAACTATAATTTATATACATTCGGCTTAATGCATGAATATAGAATTAGCTAGCTAACACTGAAAAGGATTAATAAACATCGAGCAAAAAATAAAAAAGAATTACACTGAAATAACACTGAAAAAAAAAAGAATTTCCGCTTTCAAGAATATTTTAAATGACTGATATAATAGTGCATACTTTGTCTTATTTCTTAAATATCGATGCGCACGTATGTGAGAGGTTTTTTTCATTTTTCAATTTGATTGATAAATTATTTCTTAAACTTGGCCTAAGTGGGATTTAAAGCGGTTTGTTTGAAATCCTTTCAACTTTAACAATCGAGGAAGTTTTAAATGATAAATGGCCTTCTACATGGATTAGACTTTTTGGTCGATCTGGTATTACTTGTTAAGATAAAGTTTAATAAAGTTCTTACAATAGATTTCATAGAATTCAAATAATAAAACTCAAGTCAGAGTTAAATAAATATCAATACAATATTTGCTTTCAAAGTATATTTTTGGGCAACTCGGGCAACTTTCTAATGAATGTTTGCAAAATGAAGCAAATATATACACGTTTTTTTTGTTTCAATGTCTGTGCCTAGACAAACAAACATTTATGATACCTTCTAAATTGGATTTGTCATAACGTATGATGGTTTAATGATTTGGATCATAATTATGATACATTATACCTGAAATTTAAGAGATTATGAAAATAGTGAGTTAACTATAAAAAGAATAATAAAGGACGTTCCGTGTTGATTTTCCATCCATGCATGTAGTTTTTTTTTATATTGTGTACAATTGTTACATTCCAACATCAAATAATAAGTAAGATATAATTATCAACAACATTTTAAAAGAAGCAACGGTGTCTGTAGTTTGAGTTGTTTCTGTAAACCAAGTGATTAAAATAACAATCAAAATTAAGATTATGAAGATATTTGTAACAAGATTTGTGAAGTGCAGGAATATCCTGTACACTTCAGCACTAATTGATATGAATGAAACAATAATAATCTAATCAGTTTAGTATGATAATTGATACAACTATACATTTTAGTGGTGTAGAAATATTTATATTACATGTATAATTAACCTTAACTCAATTCATTTTGGTAACAATGGGATTGTCATACATGTATCACCCACTTATAGGTCGTCAAAAGGGATCTTAATAATGTTATATACAAAATACTATTTGTACATTTTGGTACATTTTTGACAATTTATCTCATATACAGAACCATTTCCCTCAGGTGATAAGAATCTAATATGCCATTACACTATTATTTAAATGTTGTAAAACTCACTTGCCCTTTCTAAAGAAGAAAAAAATATATTCATTTCTAAGGCATAATGTGCCTTTAAAAAATGTTACATTTCAAAAAAAAATAATGTCAATTAATTGCATGCTCCTAGTTCAATGTGCTTGTAAAAGAACAATAATGTTGTTAAAACATGTTTTTACTGACATAATGTAAATATTAATAATAAGGTTATAAAAATATTAAGCAGGAAGGGGGGTGTTTCCATATAAGAATTCATGTCTATAAAAATATTAGGAGACGTAATCTCAATTCATAAGTTATAAATGTCTGTATCAAGTTTTAAATTCCACGATTCTGGGGCAAAGATACGTTGGAATACTTGTATTTGAATACATTTTAAACGTATTTAAATTACTTAAAAGTTCTTCTTTACAAAATTGATTAATAATATCCTAAATTTGATTGAATATTGTAAAAAACGGGTTCTTTGTTTTAAATATATTTACGGTGTTTTTGCGGTATTATTTACAGAAGATTCACACAGTTATATGCATTTCAAAATTTTTACTTAGTTCACAGTAATCATTGTTAATAGAAACTGTCGGTTCACTAATAATTCAATTTACACAAGATCAATTTGACGTACGATTACATGTCAGAATTTAGATAAAAAAAAACACCAAATGAATCTTAATTGTATTTATGGAATCCCCACTAATTCTAACATCTAAAGTCCGATTTAAATAACTGAAGGTCATTCCATAAGAGAAGTGGTTAAACTGTTACTGTACTAAGTTGATATGTACAATGTATATATGATGATATACTTACAGTACTACACCTTATGGATAAAGTTGTTGGTCTGTGCTATAATCAAATACGCCGGTCATATTTTTTAGAATGTATTTGTAATACAACACCGTCTGAAGTGAAATGCCCACAATAACTTCGCGGTAGCTAGCACATTTACTTTGAACTATTAAATAATTTAAATAGTTACAAAACATTTATATAAATAGAGAACCATTTAATATTGAAAGGTGACATGTTAAAAGCGATCTGTGACAAAACGCTTAACGAGGAAGAGACTTTACATCTCACAGAAGCAATGATTAATTCTGGAATAACTCTGCGATGGCCTGCCAATTGGACAGTTGTAGACAAACATAGTACAGGTGGTGTTGGTGACAAGGTCAGCTTAGTTCTTGCACCTGTACTTGCAGCGTGTGGACTGAAGGTATGCTTGTTAAGGCAATAAATTTTCTTACTTATCACATGTTTGTTTTATACTCCATATTATAGAGTTTCACGAAACCATACAACTTCTATATTGTCCTGGTATTTAAAGATGATATTCAGTGAGAGTATGGTCTGCTGAGCAACTTCTGATACAACTATGCCCCAACATTTATATAAGTATCAATCAGTTACAAGTTTTTTACATGTATTTAATCCGCATAGTTTACCAAAGCTCCTTTTCGATAAAGTGAACAGATGGCTATTTATCATGTCATGGTGTATAAAAGAAAACAGCCAAGTGTGAGATATATTGAAAGCATTTAACGTTTTGAAACACTTAAAACTTACTAGATTGTAGTCAGTCAATAGTATTATGAACAATTGTATAGGTTTGGAGTTTGGTTGCGTGAAGAAGCAATTTCCTGACACTGTAACATTATGATTATTAACGTTTTATGTTTTACAACTGCTAAAATGTCTATTTGATCGGGTGTGATTGTGTTGTTAATACTTGATATGTAACCATGTTGTTCACACAAGTCACGGAAATAACCAAATCCCTTAACCTAAATCTTTGGAGGTATCTCATTTACGGTTAATTGTCGGCTTCACTATTGATTGAATTGGGTTAAAGCCCAAAATAGGGTTTTCACTTGTCCTGTTTAGTACACTGTATTGTATCGAAGGAATGTACAGAGAAAAATTATATATGGAGTAAAAAAGAAGATTTTAGTAAAGAAGAGTTAACTTAGTAAAGTTATAGTCAACAACATTTACAATAACGATAGCCAGTTAAGCAAGAACGTTAAATTGATTATGGTTATTTGATGTTTTTAGGTACCAATGATATCAGGTAGAGGCCTTGAACACACAGGTGGTACGTTAGACAAACTTGAGTCTATCCCAGGCTTCAAAGTTATGCAGGAAGAAGAAGACATGTTGCGAATATTGAGGAGAGCTGGATGTTGTATTGTTAGCCAAACAAGTCAGCTTGTACCTGCTGACAAAATTTTGTACGCTTTACGAGACGAAACTAAAACAGTAAATGAGCATGGACTAATTACGGGTAAGATTCGACTTCATATGAGTGGCAGACTAATGTTATGGCCCCACTAAAAAGTTGCTAGCTAAATGTAATTGGGAGGTCCGTTTGTACGTCCTGTTTTGTTTCACGTACTAATTCTTTAGTTCTTTAATTCTTTAATGGTCACTATTGATTCTTAGGCCATTTGTACAAAGATCACAGTGACATTTTGCACTACGAAGAAGGTAGGGACAGTTTCCATGACCGGCTATTGAAATCTTCTAGATTAGAGGTCACAGTAACATCTTATTAAAAATCCGTGACTGATCAATAACTTGAGTGGGCATAAGAACATTTGACTCGTGTTGCTTAAAAATTCGTAACACCCAAGGTTTGCCAGAACCATATTTTCTTTTTCAGTGCCGTAATTATCACCTAGATTGTGTTGGTGCGCTGTCAAACTAAACAAACAATCCATCCAATTGTGTCACTATTTCAATCGAATCAATATCAAATATACATTTATAACCATCAAGTTCCAGTTGTTGTTTTTGTTTTGTTCTGCTGCGCCATATGTTCGCATCTTTAACATATAATACAACAAGAACATTGTTGAATTATATACAGTCTTATATAACGTCATAGAATTGAGTCAATGTATGTCGCAAGAATGAAAATTGCTATAAGTCGAGCAGTGTAATTACGATTGTTCTGGGTTATTACGGATATATTAAATCATTTAACGCAGTGCAATTAAGATCAAAAGCATTTACAACATATTTTAAGAAAAAAAGACACTTAAATCCTTACAGGATCAATCATTTCAAAAAAAGTTGTTGAGTCACCTGAAGCATTGGCTCTAGATGTCAAATTTGGAATAGGGGCTTTCTGCAAAACAACAGACGTTGCAATAAACTTATCTGAAAAAATGGTAAACTGTGTCATTTTTTTAACAGAATTATTTGTGATCATTAAAACGTAGAGTATAAAACTTTAGTAAAAGATATTTGTGACTTTTAAACACCAAAGTCTAGTATACGGTGAAACATAATAATGATGCAATATAAATCAGTCATCGATACTTCAAAATTTGGCAATTCCAACTTAATTAATAGTTCTGACAGAGACGCTAAGGTCTCCCTACCTGCATTACATTAGGAATGAATGGGTACCTTAAAGAGCAGTTGAACCCCCTGTCATTCATCTGGATTGCTTTTTCACATGAAAGAATCCAAGGTCCTTTTTGGGATTCAAACCCGCGGCGTTGATGGAAAACAGATTCAAAGTAAACGAACAATAAATCCATGAAAAACAAATGTACCTACATACACTAATGCATCATTTTTCAAAGTTTTTTTTTAAAAATGTCTTTTTCATGTTATTTCTTTTAGGTCAAAGCAGGAAACAGTTTGGGTGTCAAAACAGTTGCCTTAATTACTGACATGAACTCTCCTCTTGGTAACGCGATTGGGAACGCTCTTGAGGTGGCTGAATCTATAAAATGTCTCCAAGGAGAAGGGCCAGAAGATCTGATCGAATTAGTTAAATATTTAGGTATTGTAATAAATAATACGTACAAACAACTACAATAGTAAATATTTATGTGCATGTTGAATATAATTATAAATATTCAAAAATATTTGTAACTACATTGGCTTTATCCTCAACAACATCATAAGAAGATACAAGGACAAATCTTGTTCAAGGGAAATAATACAAGCCGTGTTATTATTCTTGTAATGATTAAATTATTTCCGCTTTGTGGCTTTTATTAGTTCATGTTCATAAGCAGCTGAAAATCTGCAGACATTTTCACAAATGATCTTACGATCTTTTCTAATTTTGCCTTACGAAAATTGTAAGTGACGTCATTTTCACAATGCAACTCGTAAATTAAAATTTTACCTAGAGATAAAAATTCACTTAAGATAAATCTTCCGATAAAAAAGCGTTTGTAACAACGTTCGTTTGATGTTGATATGTTGATGCACTTTACATGTATAAGTTTATTTCAAAGAGCTTGATATAATTATGTCCTGAACACAATAATGTTATCCTTAACAATTTAAAAATACATTTAAAAGAAAAAGCTTTTTCAAACTTTTTATCTTGAATGCAAATCATATATGAGTCTAAGTGATTCAGAAAAAAGTTTACTACGTTATTGCCAAGGTATTAACTAATAATAAGTGCATATTGTATATGCTGGCAGTGAAATCGAACACACAACAAAATACACAATACAAAATGGTAGGTTTCAAAAATTCTAGGTAACAAGATCACCTCAATCAATGTAATCGCGCACCTCCAAAATACCCATTCCGACAGTATTTTTGTGACCATCCAACTCGAAGATAAGATATGTTTTTATCTTCAGAAGTCGCAATGACGTAGTATCCTACCATAGAAACATATGCCATATAAACTATTTTAGCACTCTCCGTTATGACGTCATCATATCATTGCGTTACAATATTTATTTAAAAATAATTCTAATTTAATTTGGTTTATTTTCAACATAATATTTGCATACATATTTCTCTTTCCATTCTTTGTGTTTTTGTTCTGTTTAGATATAAAAAAATCACTTACGAATGTGGTACACCTATCGTAAAAAACGACGATTTTTGCACTTTAAGAATGTTTTAAGATATTTCGTAAAAAGTGGATCTATCGTAAGCTTCAGATTTCTTTTAACGATAGAAATTTGTCGTAATATTTTTGTGAAAAGAGCTGCAGATTATTTAAGTAACAAACAGACGTGCAAGTATTGTCATTAATCTGATATTATGATAGCTCCAAATTTCTATATAGTTATGCAATGTTTAATTATAAAAATGTCCTTACCTTACTTTAATAGGAGGTCAACTGTTGGTTAGTGTTAAAAAGGCACCAAGTTTAGGTGAAGCATATGACATGATCGACACTACATTACAGAATGGAACAGCCATTAAACATTTTGTACTCATGCTTAAGGAACAGGGCGTAACGCCAGAACTAGCCGACAAACTCTGTGAAAAAGGGATTGATATTTCCACATTATTACCTCAATCTGAACACACCGAACAACTCAAAGCCGAAACTGAAGGTAGTTTTGAATAATCTAAAATGTTAAAACGTTTAAACGAAATGTTAGAAATGTACATATGTTTATTTTATTTTGAACAATAGATACTTTGAAATGCATCGGATCAAAAATAATGAGGTTGCAAAATGTTTTGATGTTCTTAGTCTTATGAGCCCTGTCGTCATGTAAACCTCAGAAAATGTTGGCAATCTACAAGAGTTTTTCTAGTTTGCGCACTGAACCATTTATCACGCATATATTGTTTAAAAGGAAGTCCTCCAAATAATGATTCAAGTAATTAAAATAGATTTAGTTTTAAAGCATTCATGAGAAGTTTCCCGTTGTAGAATTTTATCCAATTTCGCTGTAACAGACTGAGGTTTTATTCTACGTGCTTTGTAAATCACTATTCAATTTCCTTTTATGTAAAATGTAATTGTTATAATAGTAACTTATATTTTTTCAAAATTTTCGTAAAAAAAATCCAAATAACTACGAACCAACTATAATTTCTCTTACTGACGTTGACAGTTTGATATGATAGGTTATGTACACGGAATTGATGCAATGAAATGCGGAAAGCTGTCCGCAGAATTAGGAGCCAATCGGATTAATCCTGGCGACGTTATAAACCCTGCTGTTGGACTCGTTCTGCAAACACACGTTGGGAAGAAAATTGCTTGTGGTAAGTGTAAGAATTTTAATATTGAAAGGCTAACTTGCTGTTCACGTTGTTAACCCTTATTTATTCAAATTGAATGTTGCAATTGATTGTATTTTATTGGAGGATATCTGAAGAATTGATCGCTAAAGTCTATCACACAATGCTTACATTATTCGTCAGAAATGATACTTTTCTATGAAGTTGTAATTACTTAATCTTTCATACCACAAATGTAATTTTGGTGTATGTGCTTTTATTTTTCATATATTATAAATTTATTTAATATTTCTGTTACTATTTACTTGGAGGCTCACCATGGGTTGAAGTCCACTATGATAACGAGCTGCCTAATGATTTTCTTCACGAACTCCAAAAGGCCATTGATATCCGACCAAATGAAATTGCAAGACAAAGCAGATTGGCTTACATAGTGGAGAAAATACCAACTGATGACATCGTGAAAATCAAATGCAACTAAACAATTCGGTTTATGTTTTCTATCAATAATGTCTGATTGTGATTCAGAGCTTTCTTATTTGTTTGACTGTTATGATTGATATTCAATTCAAGAATAAGCTAGAAATTGTGTAAGCAAAGCTTTGTTTGAATTATCTTTTATCTTCCAACTGACTGCTGATTGATACTGCGTTGTGTTTAAATGAGAAAGGTCAAGTGGCATTCTAGTTTGTTAAACTGTATATTATGTTTGGTATTCACGATACAGAACCTGGAAATTTAGATTGCAAAGATTCGTATGAATTATCTTTTCATTTCCACCAGGTTGCTGATTGTAATTGTTGTGTTTTAAACAAGAAAAGTAAAGTCGCATACTCCGTTTTGGGTCAGTCTGTATGAAGTAAACTGTATGAATTGAATTCAATATTTAAATGACCAGGAAAATGACAGATCACAGTAAAGTTTTCCGAGTCACTTGAGAATTACTGACGATTTGAACTGTTTAACGTCATTATCCGTTTCATTTGCATAATGCATAGATCCCTGACCTGTCCAATTCTAATTATCAGATTAGTGGATACAGTAAGAATTTCACCACAACATATTTGTTAACAAAAGAGCAAGAGCACGTGTCAATGTTTGTGGGTAAATTTATTGTTATTCAAATGAAAGGTCAGAGTAAGGATCTATCAATCAGAAGAATGATACATAACTTCTACATAATTACTTCTAGATTTAAAAATAAGATTTTAACAAAACAATTCCTAAGATGAAAAAAATAAACACTTCAAATATAAACAAAATTAGGCAAAAAAAGATTTTTTGGTTAAGATACAGACTACTACGGGGTTTTGTATTGCTTGAAATAATGGCGAACTTCGAAGTGTCTATTATTCTTCATTTATCATATAAATATAGTCAATCTTTTGAAAATGTATATCCAATTCATCTCAACTTTACAAAGGAAAAATGAGCATAGTGTCAGTTTAAGCCTATTAAATCTTTTTATCAAATTATATATATTCCATTTGGTTTATAATTTCGTTTATGGATTTTATTGTCTATTGTTGTATATTGACACAGAAATCATTTGCATCAACGTTTCAACATTGGTTTCGTTGTAGGAAGACACACACAACACGATGATTCATTGACTTATGAAACCGTATCACGTGACTTTTGTATTGTATAGAAATCACTGTGTATCAACAATACATTCATCTTTTTACATTTACATGATAATATATACCCTTAAGATACTTCTACAAATCTGTTATCAACATATATTATTGTGAGTGTCAGTGTGAGTTGTTATTTGATTTAATTTAGCTATTTTGGTGTGCTTATAGTACAGGTTGCTTCTTGTGTAAATACTTATTTGCTTACCTTTAGTTTTATTGAATATTTCCTAGTGTATTTAAACGAGATGTGCAAATTAAATGCGATATCGCATTTAACCTTTGTAGAACTATTCTAACATGATAAGTAAGGATATATATGTCATAAGATCTTTAAACTTACTTGTTGATAAACTTAACATCATAATATTTTTGTTTAAAATATTCTACATTATTATATATCTAATAAATCTAACCAATCGACAATCTGCATTTGTACCTCGTGACCGTCAAATATATTCCCGTATTAGATCCAAAAAAAATATCATTTTCATATTGGACGTTTTGGTACATGTGCACCAAACGACTTTCTTATATTTTGACTGACGTCATTTGCGTTATATAAACATAGCGTTTAGACACGCTAAATGTTAGCGTTTTACTATAGTCAATGTGATAATTTAGATAAGTGGTGTCAATGTGATATTTGTGGGATTTACTGTTATATAATTATGATGTTTATTAAACATTTATTACTGATAGATGTAAGTTGTTACAAGATTTAGAGCACAAATTTACTCAAGTGCAAGCAGCAATCTACTCTATGAAAACTATGTAGTCGGGTTGGCTCATGAGATTGAGACCGGTGTTCCTCCATTACAAAAAAAATAAGAAAAGATGTTAAGAAAATGAAATATTTTGAATAATACAGTAAGTAAAAAGTTCTTCTAAAGTTTAACATATAACCACAACGTCCAGGTTAAGTCACCCTTTATAATATTCCTTTAACTCTATAATAAATAAAATTATTAGCAAGCTAACACTGGGTATAAACCTTTAACCTGTAGACTTATCAATACATGTATTATCATTTATAAACTTAAATGGAAGTCTTATCCCTTTAATAATAATGGCATTACTTAACTCTTTAAGTACAGAAATATTATTCAGTCATACTAAGATATGCATGTATGCACAGAACAGTAATAATTCCAAGTATCTATAAATTAATAAAAATAAAATCCTATTTACATTAGTACTTGGCTGGAATTCAAATCTAGTAGAAGAAAACAATAATGTATAGTAAAAAATCTCAAAAAGTCTATATTATATAATAAATATAATAAACATTGAGATGTATATTAGCATCGAATGCATATCTCTTTTAGTAGCTAATTCTGTTCCTCTATCAATCTTCTATTAGACTTTACTGTAACAACTAACTGCATATACATCAAATGTTTAAAATTGATAACTTAAGGATGTTATCCTTTCTCTGTTTCAATGGTACATGGACATGAGCACCTATACAAATATCTTTAATTTTCTACCTTTCATTTTTACCACAGGTTATTTTATTAATTTTATTAACAATATAAATATCATAAGAAAGTTATTTTATAGCCTGTAAAAACAGTATATACTCGTATAACTAAACAATGCAGAATTAACAAAAATAAATAAACAGTGAGACTATATAGAATATGCCATTAACTGCTAATAATAACAGCTCCTACCATGGGCCAAAAAACGAAGCATTGCATAAATAAATAAATTTTTAAATTTAATAAATAAAATTAATTAGATATTACCGATAGCTAAGAAGTTATACCCCACAATTATTTGAACATTTTATGTATTATTAAAATGTTTAAATTTCTTGGTGCATGCTTTTTTGACTTTTTTTAAATAAACGAAAAGCCCTGAAACATATCATATTCGGTAGCATAATCTGATACTGCAACATCTAAAAAGATACATTACTGGCAATTCAGGGACAGTGTGATCGTAACATTCTTTAAATAAATGCAAATCAAAGATTTCAAGATTTCAAGATTTTATTCCAAATACATGTGGGTATTATACTCATGAGCACACAGCATACATACAAACATAAATACATACAGAAACATAATATCAAGGTCATTAAACATATATAACATATATTTAACATTTACTGTATATTTGAGTCATAAGTTTGCTTTAATATGAACAGAATAACATGTTACAGCAAGGTTTAAATGAAGCACAAGTTTTGCATAATGATATTAATTAAGTAACATTACATTTACCTTCCTAGGTACTATAATTTACGAATATTCAACATTTGTTCTTAATTCAAACATTTTAACGATAAACATTGATAATTTTCTTATAAGATTTTCATTTTCAGATGTTAACAATTCAATAAATTTTGGTATATTTGGTTTTTTCCAATAATATTTATCTATGAGCTGTTTTCTCAAAACATTGTATTGTGGACATTTTAATAATACATGAAATTCATCTTCTAGTTTTAGGCAAATATTACATTTTCTTTCATTATAAGGAATTGCTTCAGGTTTATGCCATCTACCAGTTTCTACTTTTAATCTATGCGAAGAAATCCTGAAACGTGATTGAGATTTCCTAAATTTTTCAATATTAACCATTGACAGATATGATTTAAAACCAAAATCACAAAAAAATACATAACTTCTTGCTCTTGATGAATCTCTTAAAGTTGCATACCAATTTTGTATAAATGTATCTGTTAATCTTTGTTTTACTACTGCTAAAAATAAATTTATATCACCAACGCCCTGATTAATCCATACTTCATTGAAACCTAATGATTGTAACAAAATCATAACAGATTTAGCCCAGGACATTGAATTCGGTTTAAGTTCTAAATCTCTACACATAAGATCATATGCAACTTTGACATATTTTGTACTACTTAACTGAACAACTTTTAACCAGTATTTTATAACATTAATAGCTCTCATTGTTTTTAAAGATGTCCTTCCAAGTTCACCATAGATAAAATTGTTTTGTGTTTGTCTTTTAACTCCTAAAAACTTCTTACAATACTTTAAATGAATATTTTCTAATACATGACTATCAAGTAAACCCCATATTTGTGATCCATAGTTGAGAATTGGTAAAATAAGTTTATCAAATAAATCCAGTTTATGTTTAACTGACATACAAGGGAATCTTATCAGCTCTTTTTCATGCTTATATAACGCCTTCAATGCTTGTCCAGAGAGTGTTTCAAAAGTCATATTAAAAGATCCACCAACAGAAAAAACAATGCCTAGATATGTAAACCTTTTAACTGTTTCAATTGACTGACCTTTATAATAGAAATTCAAATTCTGTCTTAGTCTACCCCCTTTTTTAAAAATCAAAACCTTTGTCTTTGTACAGTTAACACTTAATTTCCACCTATCACAATATATTTCTAATAATCTTAATCCTTTCTGTAAGCCCTCCTCTGTTTCAGACATAATCACTATATCATCTGCATACAATAATAAAAATATCTTTAAAATACCTTCAAAACCATTTAACATAAAATATTCTTCTATATCATTTAAATACATAGAAAATAAAAACGGCGAAAGGGATTCGCCTTGTCTTACTCCCAAGTAACATACAAACTCTTCACTAATAGTATTATTGTATTTTACTCTTGATCTTACATTCTCATACATGGACCTAATAATATCTAACATTTTACCTCTCACTCCAAATTGAATTAATTTATACCAAATAATCAAAAGCTTTAGTGAAATCTACAAAAACAGCATACAATGTTTTACTATTATCTAATAAATGTGTTATAATACCATGTAATATAAAAACATTATCAATAGTGCTCATGTTTTTTCTGAAACCAGCTTGGGTTCTATATACACATATTTAAACGTTCATTTATTACTTTGGTAAAAAGTTACCCAAAAATGCTAAGAAGAGTAATACCTCTAAAGTTATTAGGGTTATCTATATCCTCTTTTTTATAAATAGGTACTAACTTGATGGGAAGTAACCTATATCAAACATTTTATTAAACAAAGAAACTATAACCTGTAAAGTGTTCAAAATCAGATGCAAACTTAAAAAACTCATTTAACTAAATAATCCTGCCCAGCTGATTTACCAGCATTTAACTGTTTGCAAGCATTAAAAACTTCAGTACCAGTGAAAGGAATATTAAGTTCCGAGAACATGACATTTAATTCTTCATTTATAATATACATGTATAAGTATCTATCATTAAAATATAAGACATCTTCATCAGCTTAATAAAATACAGACTCAGGATCATTTACAGATTTAAAATATCTTTGAAAATCATCTGTGGTATCTAACATTTATTATTTTCAAAAAACAGTGCCTTTTTAACATTTTCCAGTATATAATAATAACCTAGCATTACAAAGTCTAGCATTTTCTAATCTGTGTGTTTGTTCCTTATCATAAATAAATTTATTTTTCCTAAAAGTATTTTTATAATTAATATGAGCTTGTACCATTTCTGCCCTTGTTTCATCACATTTATTATTTCTCCAAATATTCAGACATCTACAATATGTTTTTTTAGATCTTTACAATCATTATCATAATATACATTATTTTTTCTTATGTTAGAACTAATGTTATTTGTAACATTTCTTTTAAATAATGGATTACATACATTTTCTAATATATTACATGTATTACAGAAATTTGTCAAAGATTGATCTATTTCATGGCTACTTACAGCATCATCAACAGTTTGACATACATTTACAAATTCATTCATAACACTATTACTACCTAAACTACTAATATACAATTCCTTTTACTGTTTTCCCATTTATAAGTGTAAGGTATATTTGAATTATCAGTTTCAGTTTTATCTTCATTTTCAGATATTTAACAAGATTTTAGATTAAAGTGCACACAGCAATTATCAGACAAAATATTTGGGTCACTCACTTCAAAGTGTGAAATAAATTGTATCAAATCTGATCTACATAAAACATAGTCTATTACACGCGGGCCTTGTGTATTAATGCATGTATATTTACCCACATTATTATCTTCACAACATCTGCCATTTAATATTCTAACCCCAGAAGCTTTACAAAACTCTAACAGTAATTTTCCATATTCATTCACAGTTTTATCTAGACTTTTCCTAGGCAAAATTTCATCTTGTATATAATCTTCTGGTAAAAAATCATGTAAAATATGGTAAGATTCTTCAACATAATCTAATCTTTCCCCAACTCTAGCATTGTAATCTCCAGTTAAAATAAAATTACATTTATTATTGTACATATTTTCAAAATTCAACATGTCATCAAGTAAAATTTCAAATATAGATTGATCACCAATATTTTCCCTACTAATACCCTTTGGGGTGTTATAAGTCAAACACACAAATAAATCATTTTCAAAATTAAACAATGATTTACTAAATTTCATCCATATCAAACAGTCATCTGAAAATTTAACAAGTTCAACATACTGTTTTAGTTTATGATGAACATATATTATTAAACCACCACTGTCTCTTTTTGCACATTTAGATTTTAATTTTCTATGTAAAATATAATAATCAAAGTTTGTAACTTCATAGTTAAAAAGATCATTTGACCATGTCTCCGTTAAAAGAACAATATCATTATTTTCGAATAAATGTTTCATTTCACTGGAGTCTAGTTTATTGTATGTTTTCCCTGTGAGTCCCTGTACATTTAGTAAACAAAACTTGACCTCATGTTCACCCCTGCTGTCCTACTTCTGCGCTGTATTGTCATTGGTCGTCGCCGTACTATTATTCGTCCGTTTCACATTTCCCTGTACAGTTTTATTTTGGGATTCCGCTTTACGCCCAATATCCGGTTTGACATTACCCCACGCAGCTCGAGTACTATATTTAGATTGAGACGTCATACCGTTATGGGAAATTCCAGTGCGTTGTATGTTCTTATTTTGCTTCTGTTGTGTGTTGGTATGTTTATCATTGTTAAAATTGTATTTACTATTTTTTACTGATACTTGAGTTTTGCTATGGACTAAATCTTCTCTCGGTAAGTTTATTTCGTCACTATTTATGTTTGTTTTATTCATACCTATCGCCTGTTGTTGATCACGTGACACATTGTTAGCATCTGAACACTCACGTGTACTTTCACTTTCACTTTGCACAGAGTTTAACTCCTCATCCTGCCCACTGATGTTGTCTTCTACTGTTGTACATGAATAAGTTCTGTTCATCCGTCTGTCCGATAATCCACTCCAGTAGTTATTATTATTCAGCCTATCTGCCGGGTTTATTCTATCAGTTCCTAACACTTTCCACCAGTCCGGGAACATATCTTTCACACATTTCCCATCTATGTACAACACAGCCGGATATTTTATTTGCACTTTCTGTCTATTTGATCTCGCTGTTCTAGCTTCTGCTGTTTTATATAATGAGGCCCTGGCCATTGCAATTTCTCTCGGATACTGTCTGTCTATTCCCAAGTTACTACCTTTCAGCTTATAAGCTTTGTTCATGATGTTTTCAGTATCAACAAAATCCCTAAATCGCACAACCATCGGACGTTTTGGGTCAGTCATACCCTTATATTTATCTTGTGTAAGCCTTCCAAGTTTATGTGCCCTCTCAATATACATATCCGTGGTGTCAATATCTATCTCATCTTCAAGAAAACCCAAAACGAGGCTTTTACAATTTTGAAAATGTGATTTTTCTGTGAGACCATATATCACTAAATTATTTCTCATGCTCCTTGATTCACAATCAACTGATTTGTAAGACAATACCTTTACTTTCCAGTCTTGTTCTTTACACAAATCCTCCATTTTACTCAGTCTCTCATCTAGGTCCTGGAAGCCTTTGTTTACATTATGAAGCTCCTTATGTAGTGATAACTGCTGCTTCTCAATTCCTCGTATTTTTTTATAGTTTTTAGTCACTTGATCATAGATGCGTTCTAACTTATCATCCGTTCTTAATCCATTAAAGCAATCACTACTTCCAGCACTACTACCCTTTTTCCTCTTCTTTGTTATTTGTTTAAAATCTCCGCCATTTTCCTTTTGTTCGAATCTGTTGTGTGTTGAGACAGCAAAGAAAACGCTAGATTCCTCGGTATCCTGACCTTCATCTAAATCCGTATATCCAAAATCTTCATCCACAAACTTATCATATCCACTCGCCATATCCCACACACTTTAAACACTGGCTAACTTTTTATTTTAATAGAATTTTTATCACCCGAAAAAAATTGAAAATTCTAGTGACCTTGACATAATACATCAAATGTTTACACGCCATGTGAAGGAATATAGCCGGCGTTAACGTTTTCTAGAGATGGTCAAGTATGAAGTACGGATTTTAATATTTTCAGCTTTGCAACACTTTTAGCACGTATGTTATAAAATTAGATATGATAACATTAGAAACAAACACCATTTTAACACAAGGGACAAATTGAATAACCAAAATAAATGACAATCTTTTTATTTTTAGTAAAAATATTTTTCACAGATTAAGCACACATTGCGGGCATATACTTGCATATTAGTAAAAAACAAGTAAAATAATGATGCTGCACACCAAAGACGCCGCCATATGATGTGAACAGTCACGGGTAATGTACAAAATCAGAATTGAAAATCGTTCTCTATTACAGTTGAATATCGAAGCACTTATCAATTTTTTCTCCATGTTTTTGGTATGTGTCTGAAATTCTGAAATGTTTGTTTGTTGCTAAAAGATTGAAACGTCTGGTCGAAGCAAAATAAATTGGATAACAAGTAAATTTGAAATGATTGGTAAACTTAAAATAATTTCAAGACAATATGTGCCGAAAATATGTTCATTTAAATATTGGTCCGCATTGCATAATATTGGAATGATTTTTAGGGAGAACTGTCTGTTACTTTACAAGTAGCAACAATAAAATAATAGTTAGGAATAAATTGATATAATATTATATTATAATTTCTTAGTTACGTATTGTTTACTTATTTATAAAAGATAAAATTACTTGATTAAACAAAATTATGCATATTCGCAAAGGACCACTAAATGTAGTGAAAAAATCTAGGCAAAAGAGAACAATCGTCAGTCACAGAATCCTTCAAAATAAGCTATTGCAAATATCTGTGATACATTTTAAAATAAACGTACTTTTATACTCAGTTAAACTGTTTTATAACTTAAATGTAAATTATTTTCATGAATTACATGTCGCACATGTTTTGCCTATTTTGCAAAAAATATTTTCGTTGCGTCTGTAGCGCCAAAAAATCTCCGTTGCGTATTTTGATGATACCTCTTGTTCCCTGCCCGAATTTGGTTCCCGTCATTAGACTATAGACATGTCTGTGTTGAGCTAAGGGTTGAGGAAGAACCGCCTCTCTGATAGTAAGCGTGGTTTAGGTGTTGTTACTTGTCATGTAATGATTCGAAAGTTATATTGATCATAGTTGTCTTGGTTCCCTCCCCACCGTCAAAGAAGAGTAAATGCAAGCTTAAGGAGCATCATATTAAATTTGGCGACAATTTAAGTCGGATCCGAACTCCAATAGAGGCGGAGCAAATGTAGTGAGTGACAGTGCCTCAGTGGTTACCTCTGTCAACGGTTAAGTTTTAGAACGATCGACTATAGACTAGACTGGCTCATTGGCACGTTATTTATAAGGTCGATAAAATTAAATAATTATAAAAAGAATATGATATTCAAACATGGCACTATCACTTAAACGTTTATTTTAATCCTTTAAAGCTCTGTGACATGTTGTTCATCAGAAAAGCTATTTTTATTAGAAAATTTGAAAACAATGTGATTCTGTTAAAACAAAACAAATGGACAAAAACAAAGTCAAAAAATTTCCCCATTGCTATATGGGCAAATGCATATCTACAAGATGGCGCATGTACGCGCCGTCTAATAATGCTAATAGCTTATTGACTGTATGACCGAGCACAGTTTCCCGAAATGATTATGGAGTTTGCCACAATTTAAGTTATAACTAAAGAAACTGCCTACTATTACAGGTTTGTTTTTAGGACTTGTTTTAATAAATATCAAATTGTATATCATTTTTAAGAAAAAGTATATACGATGTTTAAAATAAAAGCAATCTTCTAATTTTAAAGCATGTATACCACAGACAAGCCGCTAAAAGATGTCATTATAGAAAGCATTAATCCTTAGATTGACTTTACAATATTCAAGTTGCTGGAACCACCAAACTTGAAAATGGTCAACATAAAAATAAGATTACAACAAACACAACAATAATGTCGTGTTGAGCTACCTTCAAGAATAGGAAATATAAACATCTCTGATTGTATGATCAGGCAACTATTCAAGGCCTGTACACGACAAGTACAACGTAATGATAATTGGCAGCATCGCAAAATAAAGAAACAACGTAATGATAATTTACAGCATGGTAAGATAAAGTAACAACGTAATGATAATTTCACTTGTTTTGTCATCTGTTATAGCATAATGTTGAGCATTACATTACGTCTTACGGTCATTTTGGACATAGAATTTGTAATACTAGTATTAACAATAATGTCAGACGTATTAAACATAGAACTACAATTGAGCGCATTTATGTCGCTCATCTACTTCCTGTTTACCGACTTAGTTAAATTTTTGACATAAATGTTCAATAGTAGGAAATGTTCGTAATAGTTTTCCCCAACAACTACTTCATATTTGGAAACAGCATTAACTCGTGGTCCCATACAGAGGCTTTCAATTTTAGACTTGTCGCTCATAACGACTTAGTTAAATTTTCGACATTAATGATGAATTGTAGGCAGTTTTAGTAACTTTTTTCTAAGCAACTACTAATCACAGCAACTTGATATTTATTTACAACATTACCACGTGATCCAATACCCCATACCGTGGGATTCAATTTCAGGTATGTCGCTCATTCACTTCCCGTTTACCGACTTAGCTAAATTTTCGACATTCATGGTCAATGGAAGCAATTTTCGTACGATCACAGCCTCAAGATATTTGGTATACAAATGCAACCCTGTCATGTCTGTCTTTGATCCATTTTTGTAGTCGGCATGTTTAACTTGTTTCTAGTCATTTTAAGTGACACATACATGCTCTTACGAGGGGTGACATTTGCTGTAGTTTGATAAATAATAGGAATTGAAAAACATGAAAAACACCATAAAAATGTTTAATTCTTTTACAGCCAGCTGTAAAAATTACAATGAAATACATTCAACAATAAGTAAATTACAAATAAAACAAAACATACACCGAAGCATACCCGGAGCACGCTAACGTCACGTCATTGCTTAATATGTTAAAGTCAAATTTCCCCGACCGTCATATTGACTCACTTCTCGACGTAATCTCCATTCACAGCGATACATTTTATATGCCTCTTGACTCATTTGTCGTACGTGTCCTCGTACCAGATGTTCTCGAATGACGAAACTATTCTCTGGGTTTCAATTTGTAATTCCAACCCGGAATCAAAGCGTCGACCACGCAGCTGTGCTTTGATTTCCGGAAAATCTCGGAAATCAATCATCTATTGACTCTCTTCCAGAAAATGTCGTGTCATCTAAATACTAGCGATCTACAGCTTTTCTTTGCTGTACTAGATGCTTGAATCTTTTTATACGTCTCCGTTGGTGTCTTTTCTATTCCAACACAAAACTTGATGATTGCCCTGACTTCAATGTCGCCTATTGACGTCATTTTTCTCTTGAATTGTTTAAGCACCAGCGATGTTAAAACCGTTGTAATACAAATAATTGTAATGATTTACGAGTAGAGTTTTCAGGTAATGATGTTGACGTTGTATTTAACGCTCGTGTTTCTTCGTGACATTATCCATTGTAATTTAAGAAAATTATTATCAATTAAATATATCGGTACCATTAACTTAAATACGATAAAATCGGAGTGCTCCGGGTATGCGTTATGCGGTTACTATAGAAACAAGTTTCGAGCGGTATTTGTCTATTGTTGTTAGTGAGCGATATACTACAAATTGAGCACATATTTAAATTACATTTTGTGAAATATGGATAAAAACGCACAATTTAGGAAAAAAATACAGCAAAAGTCAATATTAAACTTCCCGAACACCCCTCGTACATTTCAATATTAAACTTCCCGAACACCCCTCGTACATTTCAAAGTGCGTGCATTTCGGAAAAGAGCTAGTTTGTTCTTTAACGTCCAGGTTCTTGATCATGTGGAATCATACATCTACTTAGACAGCTTACCTGTCTTGAAACTATTGTATAAGTGTATATTAAAATAAATCAATATGTGGATTGGTATGTTTTGTCTTGACTACGACGAGATTTGCCCAACAATCAGTTAATTTACTATATTAGAACTTTATTTCATATGTCTTACACCACTTAGTATTTTGTTTGCTGTTTTATATTCCCTCGTCATATGTTGCAGAAGGTCGATGACATACTAAACAGTAGCTAACAATTTTATTTTAGGTATCATTATAAATTATAAATACAATGACAACAAACAGTCATATAAGATAATGTATATAAGAAAAAATAATAAATAAAAACGAAAACGACGGTTATTGTTAACACGACAGTATTGTTATTAATTGTCTCAACATCGATGTGATTTAAAATAAGCAAAAAGTATGGGGTTTTATCTAAACAATAAGTTTGTATAAAGCAATTTGGAAAATAAAGATTGTTATCAGATTTATCATCAGTGGAATATCTTCAATTCAGACAATCAGTACCAGATAGTTTAACACTATATACGAGGGTTGTTCAAAAAGTAATAGGACTAAGAGTCTTATGTCTCCATATTCCATTAGATTTTAAATATTTTCATATCCACGGCAATAGTTAATTGTTTTCTACAACTTCAGCATAAGTTTATTGAATTATTGCGCTATCACCTGTGATATTAAATAACCATGGTAACACGCAACCGGCGCAGCGCATCAAAAATAATTTGACGCTAATTTGTACTTTCAGCTTATTCATAATATGTTGTCTTTTCCCCCTAATATTTCACCAACACATTTCATCATATTAAAGTGTCATGTTGTCCAAATTTGACGTCATTCAGTCAAGAAATCGCTAAACTATAACGTTTTGAACAGCAGTGATAATCGCGTTAAATGTAGAAAAATGACGTTCGTTGAAAAACTTAAAATGTGTACGATCATTAAATTTTTCCAACAGATAGGCCCTACTCCTTTAGCTACGTATGAAAAGATTAAATTTTCACAGAACAATAATTAGGCAATTAGGACACTCGTTTTCAGCTGGAGAAAGCAGTTCAAAGACGGTGAATATGAGATCACAGACACGAAAGGGCTAGGGAGAAAGCGAAAATTGACGGACGTTAGAGACGTTAATTGCAATAGCGCTACAAAAGTATCGGCGATACTGTCCGGCATGTTTGATGTTTGCATCGGGTATACTGTTTCAGTTCTAAGAAAATTATTGAATAGGGGAAATTTGTTTTAAACACTATTTTATTTTTTAGATATATATGTGTGTGTGTGTGTGTTATCATTGAAAAAATTTGATAATGATACGCGGTAATTATTGGTATCAATTTTTCTCGATTTCGTTTAATAAATGATAGCCTGTGCTCAGAAGAAGAGAATATTTTTCAATTAATAAGCATTTTTAATTTACTGTACATAATCATATTGTTTTAAGAATGTAAGATGGCATGTGTAAATAAATAATATAAATCACTTTGTCATTTACATTATATGTCCATGCCCGTTTAGCTTCCAGAATACTCAAAATCACGAGATCAAACCGAAAGTTGCCGGCCACCGGGCATGTTTCGAATAAAGAAATGAAAATGTGATTGCTTTTTTTCGCTACATCTCCACAGATGAGTTCTGGTTATAGTTACATGATTCAAGCACCTAGAACATTGTGGAGAATAATTTCAGAAAGAATGACGCTGTTTACATTTTGAATTTATTTTGCGACGTCATGAACGTCATTTATTTAACAATTAGCGTGCGCCGGGTCGCGTACCCCTTGTCATTTGTAAGTTGTACAGAATTGTTGTTTTTAAACATATTGTATTGATTTTTTCACTGTATATAGAGGACAAATTCCGATATTCGATTTTTGTAAACTCGTGTACGTAGATGAAAAAATGTGAACAGTAGAGCTGCAGTCCTATTACTTTTTGAACAACCCTCGTATATCAGATTACAACCGGTATAAATACACTTAAAACAAATGTGACAAAAAAAGAAAATGAAAAGATTTTTGTTTAAATATATAAAGTAAAAGGGCAATCAAGTAAAAAACGTAAACGTTGAAACATTTTTTTTTATTTCGTGACTTTACTTATTTAGTATGCTTGTTAAGGATATCTGTCAAAACTTTATTTTTTCTATTTATCTACATAATATTGAGGGTTGACCGCAAGGTTATTGTAAGTCCCTCTTTATTTTATATGAGTTACTGCAGTTTTGCTGTAAACCCTTGATATGAGCATCAAACGTATGATATTTACATCGGAGTTTAATTAAATGGTTGTGACTCAAACTTCCCTTTTTATTTTTTAGTAAAGTACAGATAAAAACTGATGTGCCTTCTAACTTTTACATATGCCGTGACATTTTCTTAAGTATTTTTTGTTTTAAAAACTCATGATAATAACTGACAGATTTTGTACACTTTAGGTATAAAAATATATTTATCATCATAATTTAGTCGGCTTTCTGCATTTTGTGTTTTCTGATTCCTATAAAAAGCACTATAGTCGCGATGTGAAAAGAATAGCAAACTTTTGCTATGTTTTAAATCATTGATTAATAAGACCAAATTAGAGAAACAAATGGATAAATTGATAACAGTTTTCATGTGTTTTTGCAGTGCCACATTTCTAGTGGTAAGTAGGATTATTTTTATACATGCATATACTATTCATTTGAGAAATATTCTCTTTCATTCACAGTACAAGTTAAGACTCATGCTTGTTTTTATTTACATTTGAATAAATTGTAATGCCTGCACTTCAAACCTGGCCTAGTCGTGCTCGAGTCAAGTACGAATTAAACTTTTGACTACAATCCAGTACGGCAAGACATTTCTTTAAAAGAATGAAATCAGTAAAAAACAAGAAAATGCATCTAAAATATGTGAAATCACGCTATTGTAGAAATTCATAGTTTTTACATGGCAGCCAGGGTGTGGCCATTTACGAACTATGTACCGTTTGTTATAAATGTTTATAGATATGCTGCCTAAATGATAAAGACAAGTAGAATGTACTATCAGAACATATGCTGCCTAAATGATAAAGACATATGCTGTATAAATGATAAAATATGATTAATGTGAACTTTGCAATTACCATGCAATGAATCACAGTTATATCTGGAATGTGATAAGAATCTATTTTCTTATAAAATATCTATTATTATTGTCTTAAGATTTTGTCATGACAGAAAATGTATTATCTTCAAAAATAACAGTCATAACACATTTAAATTTATCATGATAGTGAAATCATCAAAATATATTTTCACTGTTCAATAAAAAGCATGACTGTTATAAAATATATTTGATGATGGCACATGTATTAAAATGAAACAAGAATTACTTAATATATATATATTTATAGCCTATATAATTATATTTTTACGCCATTTAATATTTTTAGAACATAAATTTTTATTGAACAATTATTTTATTTCGATTACTATATATAATTTCATATGATATTTTATTGCTCCATAAATATTTTAGGACATAATATATTGCATATTAAAAAAAAATATTTTTATCAAATTATGTAACACAACACGCATTAAATGAATGATTATGTCTAATAGGTTTTATCAAGTTTATAACTTTTCATATATACATGTAGGTTCAAATCAGTGGAAAACATGTCAAAGACCAAAGGATAAAAGTAGCAGATGAACAGTATGTTCGGATTATGATACAAACATTGATGGAACAAAACAGACGACTCACCCTTAAAAACAAACAACTGCGCAAGGTATCTGCCATTTATTGTCTTATTCAAGCATTAAACTAATCTTCCAAATAGTCATATTTTTAAATATCTGTATTCACATTCAATTAAAACATCTTGTCCTTTTTAACGCTTTTAATAAATTAAGGCATTCATGATATTTTTGACCAATAATATATGTCATATAAATATATTTTCAGCAAATGCAATCTCACTTTTTAAATTTCACTTAGACATTATTTAAATTTATTTATCTTATACAATTGCTATATATGCTTTTATATTGTTAATTTAATAAAGGTATGGGAAGATATGCAGAACATATGTGAATCTGTTAACATGCTGTCCTGTGAATGTGATACAAAGGCAGCATCTTCGTTAGATGTAAGCGTTTTTCTCACTTTAAATAGATATTACAAATCATTTTAATGATCAAAAATATATCTGATTTACATCTTTATCTGAATAATAAAATATTTATGTTAATGTTTATTTATTTTCAAAGTATTAAATTTTAGAATATCTACCTGAAGCATAAATTGTGATTTTAACAATTTTATTTATGTATTTCTCCAGGAACGATGGTTAGGAAACTACCCGCCTATATGATTGAAATACTGTTGGGAAAAGGCGTAAAATGAAACAAACAAACAAACAAACAAAATATTTATGCATTTATTTTATTGGGACAAAACTATAATTAACAGACTTCATGATATCTACACTAAGGCTTATCTTGTCTTTAGATATCACCTCCTCTTTCCCTCCTTAACCGTCATGGTCAAGTTGATTTTTTTAGGTACTTAAGTTAGACATTCTTACCTTTTAACAGGAGACAATGTTCCATTTCGTATATCTTGCAAGGAATTTATTACTGTTAAAACATTTCTTTCTTGAATGCCATGATCGTGCACATGTTCGTAATATATTGTATTAAGGCAATTCATTTAGAGAACGTTTTGCATTAGATCCATCCACTCTCATCGACTACCGAAAAAACGTAAATTTGTATTGAACTTACTCACTTGTACCAACTCTTTTAGGCCTACTTAGTGTAGTGTTGGACGCGGTATGACATATAATGTGTCAATGCCGCCGTTAAACCCAAACAACGGAATATTCATTTATTTATTTATCATTTATTTATTGACGTTGAAGCAACAATTGTTAACGTAAACTGCGAAATATTTTACGCAGCTTCCATAATTTAAAAATGTGAGAAATAAATTGAAGCGTTTAAAGATAGCAATAAGTTTTAGATAAGAATCTTGATATGGCAGATTGTAAATTTAGCATGTCCATTTAAGAGCATTTTCTTCATTTCCTTTTAGTATGCAGCACCATTTACTTTCACCAATTCAGTACGGCAATCAAGTAAGCCGAGAAATGCAGATGTATCTTTACAAATCCAGACTGTAAGGTCAAATGTATATAACGGGCATATGACCATGATGTCCGTCAGCTACATGTCGACATTGGATCATGTGACAGAATGGGTTGGCCTGAGAGAAAATGGTGGCGTATGGAGAACAGGTATATAGATATAATCGTCTTATGTCAAACAATGTTTTAATGGATGAATTTGTAAAATGAAGTATCATAACAAAATATCAATCATAAAAAGGAAGTCGATGTTTAGGTAACAACAAAGGAATGAATTATGCAAATGCATTAGAAGTTTTCTTTTTTGGTTTTTAGAAAAGAAAACAAAGAAACTTTTTAGGAAAGAAGTTAAGCCAATGTTCATATTGGTACGTATTTATTACATAATAATGATACTTAACAATACAGTGGTATTTTCTTATACATTTAGCTGGAAGCAGAAACACTTCTGATGGAACGATGTTCGACTCATCTGTTGAGATAGGAGAGCTTAAAAAATTAAGAGATTTAATATTATTCCTTTACAATGAAGAGGAGAATCTAAGTATACGTTTCAACCTTACAGAAATAGCAGTCACTGTAGATCGAGAACAAATAGTCATGCAACCGACGGAGATATTAATAACTGTAGACAAGCGCTTTCAGGCAACGAATGATACCGATTTCAGTATTTCAACAACTGTTTATGAAAACGTATTATTTTTAAAAGACTTTCCTACATTTGAAATTTATTTTACAGGAGTAAATGATAATTCATCTGAAATATTTGAGATTTTTAGCTTTAATTCAGATCTGATTGCAGTAAATATGTCTGCTACATCAGCTAACACTACAAATATGGAAATAATTGTCAAGCAGATGATTGCAAAATATGGAGGTATTCTAACAGTTCGATTTTGGTCTCCTATGACAGGAATGCTTCAAGACCTATACCATGGTCCCATTATTCAGATACAAGCAGTAGGGACCGACGACATTGTATACAATAATACTTTGGGCGTGTTTCCATTGCCTAAGCAAACTGTTATTTCCGCTCCATCATCAACACTAATGTGTGCAGCAATGGGAAACCCGCATCCAAATGTCACAATTGTAAAGGTAATAAATGGCCCGGAACGCAATGAAATTGAAACAAAAACTGAGTTAATTACTCGTGTTAATAACATGGAGATGAAAGTATTGACATTAAATTGGGATGCGTCAGGATATATTGAAGGTCTTTACGTCTGCAGGTACATCAATAAATGTTTATTTTTTATATCATAATAACGGGAGAACAGTTTTGAAACATTTTGTATATAATATAAGCCACTAACCGTCAGTTATAACAAACATTTTAAGGTTACATTATGCCAATCTAAGGGTATAAAGTAATTTTACCATAATAATCAATTTTATAATTCACTTCACACGAATAATTGATAACCCATGTGGCTCAAGGAAATTTCTATAAATATTCACGGAAGTTACCTGTAACATTCAATTAATAAAAAGAGTGGGGAATACTTTTTTTATATTTTAGGCAGATTTATATTTTATCGTTAACATATTCCAATTATTTACTGTTGTTACATCAACATAACAACAGTCAATCTTTTAAAATATATAATCGTTCCAGTTGAGCTCGACAATGAAACAATGAGCATAATATCAGTAAGTCAGTAACATAAACCCTTTAAATATGAAATCATTCAAGATCATGGTGAAATAGCCATTTCTGTTCAAAATAAGGATAATTCTGGGTATTACAGAAATATAACACATACACGATATATTTGCTATAGTGTATCATATTCTGATCACTTTATAAAGATTATTTGTTTGAAACAGCTCACATATTTTTCTTTTTGATTTCTAATCTTCCAAAAAAGTTATTATCAATTTCAATCATAAAGGCATTTAACTATTTTCATTATAGGGCTACAAATGGCAACAAGACGGTTGAATCAGAGACACAAGTGATAGCTAACGAAGATGTTGTTTTTAATGATACCTACACAGGCGTTGTACAAAACGACAGTAATGTTATCAAGCTGTCGTGTATGGCTACTGGAAAACCAAAACCAGAATTATCTCTTCGTTTGTACAGTGACTATGGTCCAAGTTTAATCAACGCTGGAGAGTACAAGGTTTGCGAAAAATACGATATACGCTGAATAAAACTATCTTCCCACTGAAGCATTTAAAACAGCAAAATTACATAACATTTGCAGACACAGTCTGAGTCTGTACATGGGGGATATAATCTAGAAGTGCAACATCCGTCACGCCCGCTAGCACCGGCTTGAGTGGTTCTCAATTCTCAACACTAAGTTATGTTATATGTTTAGTTGTACAACAATTCATGTCATGCCTTACTTGATGTCGATAACAGTCATTAACTATTTTGATTTTGTTTTAATGTAGATGCTTAAATGTGCTATTGATATCTCTATTTTAGGTATGGAAGGAAGACGTATTTGTATCTCGGGTATCACTTACGCTTGCAGCCGAGGACGGTCAAGATTTCCACACGATATACTGTGTTGCAAGTCAAATGGGTGGAAATCATAAACATGTTAAAATTGATCTGTTTCCTTATGGTCAAAAGACATACAACTGGGACCTTTATGAGCGCATAGAAAGAATGAATGAATTTTTATAAATCAATCTCATTAAAAAGCGCTGTTTGGTACTATTTTATTGTTTCGCGACACATTATTATTTTTTCTTTAAATATTTCATGAACAGCAACAAGTTTTAAATAAGTGTTCACTTTGCTCTTGCATCTGTTGAATTATTTGGTCAATGTTTGAGGATACTATTCATTACATTTGATATGATAGAAACGTTGCTGTATTTTTACTATATTTTTATATCAACAAAATTCTCAGAAAGCTGTCCCGAGCAAAACACATCAACTCAAGACTACCAACAAGTCACAAAGCAGAACACAAAGAAAACAAGTCATCTTGTGATATTGTTTATTTCAAGAGTTTAGTTGTGAGAGTTCAGGCTTGGTAAACAATCGATATCTACAGAGAAAAATATCAAATGAAAAGAAAAGACGCAACGATGGATTGAAGTATTATGAAAAAGGGGGACCAATGCAACTATAAAACTATACTTATTCTATTGTTTAAATGTATCTCAGACTCAGTATCAATAACTTTGGAAAGTTCAACACCTCTTGCAAAAGTCTTTTGAGGACGAAAAACTTCTAAAGGTTAGGTCACTAAGTTGTGTTTAAAATATTTTTACATGAATATGTTTCTTTATTTATTTATATCACATTCTAATGCCCATTATGGCTGAGGTTGATGAAAAAAGGCGCGTAAACATCTGCACCTATCATATAAAAACGTAACGAATTTTGTAAAATTGTACAACGTTTTCAACAACATGACTTAATGACGTCATGATTGAAAACATTTGTCGTTACACGGCAAAAATTGGTTAAAAAATTATTGGAAACCACTTTAAAGCATGAACCTAAAAGAAACTTTTGCTTTGTATGTAAGAGCAAATTATATTTCACTTGTGAACACAAACTCATACTTTTCTTCGTGGTTACTCCACGCGTGAAATATTACATCAGTCTGATGTTCACTTTTTGAAAGATATTTCGATCTTACATACAAAATAAACTTAATCCTTATTATCCAACTATATAACATTTAACGTTTAAATATGCAGATATAAACTTTTTAAGCAACGTTATGCAGATGTACTCGTATATATTTCTTCTTCCTATATAAACCTTCAGAAGACATTCAGTTTATGTATTAGCCGTAACACTGTTTATGTTTTCTGCTATATATATTATTACAGAGCAGAAAGGTGGATAACGGGAAAAGTATTGATATAAACGAACAAATTCCCTTCAAAATATATTGTCTTCTTTCGCAAGAAGCAATAATTTATTATGTAGTTCATTTCCGTTATGCGGTGACATTTTGCGGCAGTTTTTTTTTCTGACGAAATGTCCTGTTAAAACATTCCTAAAGATTGATAACATTTAATCGAACCCTTTTCTTTTTTTCGAAAGGTTTATTCTTAACCTTTTTAAGTATAAACGCAAAAATAGGCATAAAGCTTCATGTTAAGTAATTTGTATAATGCGGTGGAACAAAATGAGAAAAAAGGGTCATTCAAAATGTAGCGGTGCTATTTTTTTAATGTCTATTTAAGTCAAACGATGCATTTTAAAATATTTAAACAAATATTATTTCATATAACATGTTTCCATGTTTAAATACAAATGTACTCTAACGTAACGGTAAGTGTACTGTAACAGTACAATAGATACAAACAACATGTTAAAGTTATCTTTGGTTTTCATTAAGAGCAAATTAGAATAAAGCAATGTCAGAGTAAATTTCCTTAAATTGCAATCACTTACGTGCTTTATTAAATAGAAAAAAAGAATCCCTAAATACCGCTTAAAACGACAAAATTGAAAAATGCTGCAGGCTTGGTTTGATTGAGCCTGTTCATGAACTATACTGGAAAATGCAAGTTACCGTCCACGCACCCTACCACCTGCTTAAGCAGAATTCAAAATTAATTACGGCGCCTATCATGGAACCTTCTTCCAAAGATGCAACTTTTAATATGAGAAGCTAACTGATTTTATTGTGACAGTGGCACGAAGAAAGACCGTAATTTTTCAACGATTTATTCTCAGAGTAACCCAGTTACCAATGTATCAGATGTCAGCATGATACCATGTTTACCAGAAAATGTTTTGTGATTTGAGCCATACACTATTTATTAAAAAATATAGATTAAAATAATTTACTTAGCTGAGTCGAAATATTAATGAATCAAAATGTCGAAACTGATGTAATTTTATATGAAAACATTTTAATTACTACAATTTCTCAACGAAAAGGTCACCTACACCTTCATCAAAAGCTGTAAATGAAGAACGGCTGAAAAAAGCCAAGTAGAGAAGGTCTTAATTAAACATTGTCAAGTAGTGGTTAAGCTAAATCACTAAGAATAAGTTGTTCAAGGCTGACACTACAACTATAGCTCACATATTTTATTTCATATCAAATAAACAATACTCAAACACTTATAAAGCTAACTGCCAGTATGCCTATAAGCATCATTTAGGTTCTAGTATTCTACTTAAACAGAAGTAAGTTTTTGTCCACCTAACCTTTGAAAGACCTCTATATGAAGGGCTTAAGTATAATTATTTTAAGAGCATAACGCTTAAGTACAGCTTACATTGTGTACGCGATGGAAATAATTGTCTTAATTGTTAAGTAGAATATGATAGCTTGTTATTTATCCGTCCACATACTTGCTCTCCTCTGTGGTAAAAAGAATATTTGATATGTTTTCAGTTGTGAAGGTTGTATAAAGTGTATTCGAATGGAGTCTTTAAATATATTGTTCGCAGTTGTGTTTATTTTACACATCTTTGAGGTGAGTTTTAGACATTAATATCAGGGGACTAAGTAAAATCAATTTATATAATGCATTCGTTTTTTTAGAAAAATATGATCTTTTGCTATCAATTAAATAGTGCTACGAAAAAATGACATGCAGTATCTCTGATGCTATTTTATGACCAATTTGTATGTACACACATCTATTTTATTTATGTTAGTCGAATACTCTCTGTACGATTTCCCATTTTTACTGGTAGAGGAAGACTTCAGGTGCCTCTCCACACGAACCGGCATCTCAGTAGAGCCACCGACGTCCCGCTAACTAGCTCGAAAACTTCCTCACATGAAGGAATGTCCACAAAGAGAACTTGGGCACATCATATGTAAAAATTTAATTTTCAAAATGGATATGGTTTCGCATCCACATCCGCTAAAATTTGAGATCCAGTGTCAAGATTGTACCTCTGTAGTCACTTTGTTCGGAGGCTGTAAAATATCTGCTTAACACGGAATTATTAAAGTCTATATCAAGAAGTTATTGTTTTAATTAATCAATGGATGATTTCAAAATTCAAAATATCATTATTTTAGCAAATGTTTTAGCAACGATATCAAATCATTCTGTGAAAAGCCTTAACAAGTGATGTTAGATATTTATTAGAAATACTGAGCATGCGCAAACAAGCATTATATAAAGGGTCAGTCCAAGTCCATCGTGTATGATAATACAACACTAATAATCTCATTGCAATTTAATTGAGCAGTATTAGTTAGTTATAATTGAGCAAAGGCATGTACATTTAAAACAGCACATTTATGTTCAGAAAGACCTTTAGAACTATTATCAAGTGAGCAAAGTTAGACAAAATACATTTTAAGTCGAGACAAAGTAACTAAAGTAAGCAAGTCAAAAAGGCTAAATAGAAAGGAAGAAAACAATGGTACATGGACAGCGCGCAAACCGTTACATGGATGAAAAAAATTATCAACACATGCTTTTCTATGGTATGATTTTATGGAAGCATTCAGCATTTAATCAAAAATGTATTTTCTTATTCACTTCCTAATCAAACCGTGAATGTGGGCTCAGTATGTATGGTGGGTGGGGAGTAACAATTGTGGCAAATATGCTTCATTTAACTGGGTCTGTTATTTCAAATTATAACACAAACAAGACCGTCACATGGCTGATTAGTGATTAACTTATTTAAAGGGATGAAATATACTTTTGTATTATAATGGTAATATTAAGTTGTTTCTATAATCTTATGGTCGATCCTTGAAAGGTTGGAAACCAAATTTGTCTGTTATTTCACCAGACAATTACACGTGAACAGACTGCTATTTGGAGTAGTTTTAACTGCTTTGTAATGCCTTAATATACGCCTCATTTACTATCAAAGAATTATGATATTAATATATTTCTTTTTTCTTTTTTTTTCTTTTTTTTTTGTTGCTTTTGTTGTTGTTTTTATCATAATTCAAGCAATTATTATTACAGAGAATTTGTAGATTTATACGTGACTGTACACATTTAAGTAATAATTATATTATAAATGTATCAGACCAACTTTAACTTACGTGCATAATCGCATCTGTATCATAGTGTGATATTGGCATTGTCGTATACCCATACATATACAGTGCGTTAACTGGAGCGCATACTATTAGTTATCCGCATTCCAGTTTCAGCACTGTCTCTTGGGGATTAAAATTGAGCATGCTCGTTATAAGTAATAGAAAGAGCATCGACACACTCGGCAATAGGATATACCTTCGGGTGCTATGCCCCCTCGTATATATCAGATATCCTCGTGTGTCGATGCTCTTTCTACACATTAAAATTTAATGTTACTTTGTTGTTTTTATGTACATTTTATTTTCAATCATGTCCTTTGTGTTAAATAAAACTAAAGTCAGTGCTGGGATAGCATGCATTTACTTGTGTCAGTTATTCCACATTGTGCTATCATATAAAACGTTTACTTTTCTGTAGTATACTGTCACGGTATTTTAAACGCATTAACTTGGATATTCCATCTTTTAAACAAATGTAAGAACAGTAAATACTAATTTCACGTGTAAAAAATGAATTTATTTTTGTAGGTATATGGAGCTAGTCAATATAACAGTAGCCGAAATAGTCTGACCGGAAATGAACAAGAATTGAGAGATATGCTTAACACTGTTATGGAGCAAAACAGGAAACTTGTTTTGCAGAATAACAGGCTTCAGCAAGTAATGAAAATTATCTTTCTTTTCTTTTCTTTTCCTTTTTTTGTATTGATTTTGTTTATCTTGTACTTTAGTCTTTTTCTGTGTATTTTGTGGGATACTTTGCAGTTCTGTACGTCAATCATTTAAATAACGCTATTTGTCGTAAACCTTTGTTTTACTACATGTCATTTTTTATTTTAATATTCCTTGGCAATTTCAGGTATGGTTTGGTATGCAGCAAATGTGTAAAGCTTTAGCGTTGCCTGTACGCGACTGTGACCAGTGCAGTAACATGACCTTAAGTGTATGTATCTTAACGACTTAAATTATTAACAATATTTATTATAGATCTACACATTCATTGTCACAAGAAACACAACTGTTATCCGTCTTGGAATGTTAGTGGCTCTGGTTGCGCTTCCGTTAGTATTTTTGAATTACCACATATATCGCTTATAAATATCCTATTTATGTTAGTATTGCATGGAATACAGTAATCTTTAAAAAAAAATTATCAAAATCATTATAATTTTTTTACAACTATAATAAATCACAACTTCAATATCTAAATAAACGCTATGTTCTTTTCAATTCAACACCTTTACAGTTCAGTGTGAAATGTACATGTATATGTTCAATGGGTACATATTTTCAGGTTTTAATGATGTCTATAAATAAACAAAATGCGCATCTTTTTCCAGGGTAACAAATCATATGCGCCCGAAACAAATGAAAATCAGTACGAATGTACTCCAGCAAATGCAACATTACCACTTGAGGTGTTGTCAATCAAGTCAACCGGACTAACGTCAATTGTAACTAATATAAGCATTACCTATGTCGCTTCCCCGAGCATAACGTATACTGGATTGGTCTGGTAGATGATGGTAGAACATGGAGAAACGGTAAAGCTTGTCATTTGGTTTGAAATAATTAAACCGCTCCTTGCTCAATACATTTATTGAGTGCCCTTTTCTAATGCAATGGCATGTTACATGCAATTATCATGCTCTGTGTTCCACTGGGTGCCTTTATCCCGTCATGTGGCGCATCGCTGCCCTTCGTTTTTTATATTAACATTCACATTTTAAATTTTCACATTCACTGGGTGCTTATATATTGAAATATTAAACTTAAGATTAAAAATAAAAATAAAAGAAACAGATCAGTAATTAGACAAACAGTACATAAAAAAGTGAAATCAAAAATAGTGACGAAAATTTTGTACGAACAATTACAGGTGGAACAAAGACACAGTCTACGCCAGGAAGTGAGATATATACTTCAACGGTTGATGTGATGAATGTTACCTCGTTTCGTACTATTTACTTCCGATTGTCTAACGAAAAACATGTCATATCTATAGTACTAAATACCACCGCTGCAGAAACATCCCAAGAACAGACCATAACACAACCACATTCAAAACTTATTGAAATGAACACAAGTTACATGGCACCACAAAATTCTAGTTTGACAATAACAGGGGTTATAAAGTTAAATATGTCATTTATCGGTGACTCCTCTACGATTGTTGACGTTTTTGAAGGCCTTAACACAAGTTCAAACCCACCTATATTTTTTGAAAAATCCAGTTTTAACTCGGATGAAATAAATGTTAACTTAACGAAAAGAACAAATGAAACAACAAATTACCATATAACAATCGGTCATTCTGTTATCAAATACGGCGGCTTTCTGACGATCCGCGTCCCTTATATGGAATCTTCAAAGGACAGGATGGTCGACGTGTATTCAAGCGGTTATCGTGTAAAAATCTTTGCTTATGGCACAAAAGACGTTCTACCATACAATGTTGTTGGAACGTTTCCTCTGCAAAAGCAGACAATTATTTTCCCGCCATCTAGTACCATCATGTGCCTTACAATTGGAAACCCACGTCCTAACGCTTCAATATTCAAAATCGATAAAAATGGTGGTTATAAGAAACTTGTTACAGAAACAGTCTTTTCAAACAGCTATTCAACCGTGGAAGTACTAACTTTGTCAGCAAATCAACGGACACACGAGGGTCGTTATATTTGCAGGTATTTCAGTTAAGTACACATACTTGTAATCTTGTCATTACATTAAATGCTTTTAAAACAACTATAACGCCATGACGTCATTACATTTTGCCATTACTTAACAAGAATAATTCAAACTTGGCTTAACAATTTTATTTTGTTATTTGTCAAATTTATAACGTGTATGCTTACTGTGCAAACTCAACTGCCAAAAAATAAATGTGAATAATACATGAACAAATTAAAAAAGAAGTTGAATGTGAATTATTATTGATAAAATGTTAGCTTTTACGACACTTTGTTTGACACAAAACTTTTGTTTTCAAAAAGTGCATCGAATGGTAATAAAGTAGTGGAATCAGAAACTGACGTTGTTATCATCAAAAAAGCTGTGATCGACGAAACCAAGACCGGTGTATTGAAAAATTCGAGTAACACCATCGTTGTTTCTTGCAAGGCCAAAGGAAAGCCTAGACCAGAACTTGACTTCCGTCTGTATGATAAACAGGGCCCTTTTATGATAAGATCTGGATTGTTCAAGGTAATGCACATTATATATCTACAAAGAGGTTACTTTGGACTGCTTTTTATATACAAATGTATGTGTTTTAATATGTCGCCCCTCTTCAATTTTAATGATATCAAACAGCACTATCTGCACATTTACTACATATAAACCTCCAAAACTATAAGTCCTGGAGACGACTGAGTTAATGTAACATTTTGATATAGAGGAATTCGAGACGCATTCTGATTAAGTTGAAATATCCTTAAGTTAATATTTAGGAGCTGATTTAAACATTTTGACATCTATATTCCTGTACTCAGTATTGCTAAGAAATGGTTTTCTTAATAAAACGTCAACAAATTAAATTCTGGCTTCCAAAAAAAAATACTAAATACAAATTATTCAAATGATTGCAAACATGGACAGAATAAAAAGATTGTTGCCCTTGCGCTCTCTCCTGTTTTTGTTTGGTGTCTTTCTGGGATCCTTGCCGGTATTGCTGGGGTATTTTGGGGATGCATCCATTGAATAACACCCTTCTTTGTTGACAAATTTAGCTTATGACCAAAAGGTACCATTTGGGAAACTGGACCTGTGCGATAATAATTCATTAATAAAAGTATTGTTGGGCCTAATGAACCTTTAAACCATGTTACTTTGATTTTGATTAGAATACGCCTACCAATTATGGTTGTCACGACTGTCAAGATTATGTATTAATCACGATAAATAACTAGCAACTGGCGGGTGTTTTCATATATGAATTTATACTTTTGTAGTTTGGTATATGAATTTATACTTTTGCAGTTTGGGAAGTCTGAATCCGGCAAGTACTCATCCCGAATAACCCTTACATTATCTGCTTCAAATGATACTGATGTGCATACGGTTTATTGCTTTGCGGCACAGGGCGGTGAAAGAAGACATTTTATAATAAGCAAAAAGATCAGAATTTTCCCTGAAGGACGAGAAAACAATTGGGATCTCTATCAGCGCGTTTCAGAGGCTCAAGACTTCTAAAAACGTATATTGATAGGGAGCAACAAACAGTATTGTGGCATTACAATCATACTACCAGTACACATCCTGATTCAATAGTGTAATCTAACGTATTCTTTATAACCAAAAACACAGTTAAAAAAATGTTTCCAGTAATTGGCCAATGAGTAACTTGTTTAATATCATAAAAGAAAAAGCTTTTGAGAAATAAAAATGAAAGTTTCTGAGGCATTATGGGCCTTCACTGTACATGTATTAATATATTTTGTTTCAAATGAAATCTTATACAACTTATTTATATGAAAATTAGCTTGAGCTTTAAGGTTTGTTGTATTACAAATATCCGAAACCTTTTTATAATGGAATTAAACTATATTACATGTATGTATGGTATACCGATCGTCAGTCATTTATATTCAATCTATTTATAGTATATATTAAAGTTCGTACTGTTGTTAAAAACGGGGACTAATCTGTAAAGTGACAGACTCTTGTGGCTCCACATTTATCAGTTCATTAGTGATAAATAGGTTGGAAGGCCTTTCATGCACACAAAATTGCTTCTACTTTTTTACCTTTCATGCATAAAATAATGTACTGAATACGAGTAAAAGTGACAGGTTATCATTGCAGAGTGGACATGACAAACTATGAAAACAAATATCAAGATAATAAGGCATGAAGTGTTTAAGTAATTGTTACACAAATAATTTTAAGTGACAAGTGCTGTGTGGCAGCTGCAAAATTTGCCCCGTACTTCACTTTTGTGTTGTTATATTTCCTTCGGGATCATTGATTCCAGCACTTTTGACTGTTAAAAAATTGAGTACCGCTCAGCCGGTGACAGGGGACGTGAGGGATGCTACACTTTTTGATTATTCCTCATATACAGACTAAGTCAAACCGAGTCTGCAATTTTTCACGTAATTTTGTTGTGATTACATGTTTTCGGGCCATCACTCACGATTTTTTTACTAATATCTATTACTGTAATAAACGTCGCAGAATAATTTTATATACTTTATATAAGGAAAAACAATCTCTACATCGTTATATTATATCAGAGTTTGGAGACTTTACTATTGAAAACGTATCACAGTCAAATGTTATACCAATGCATGCACAGGGCGTTAAGTAATAGAAAAAGCATTAAAACACGAGGCTATCTGATTGGTACGAGGGGGCGTAGCGCCCGAGTATCAATTAGATTGCCGAGTGTTTTGATGTTCTTTCTCTTTTGTATCATAGTCAAATATAAAAACAAGTTCCCTGTTGTCACAATGAGAAACTCCTGAAAAATATATCCAATGAACGAGAATCTGAATTTGATATTTCTGTCGCTTTCCCCTTCTCTTTTCCCTGCCGTATCAATAAGAAAACCCCAGCAAAAATGAGCCAATCATTCGGCATGCTCTGGAGTGCGGGTAACTAATACCTGCAATCCAGTTAACGCATTGTGCATCTTTATGTATACGATTTAACTCTGGCGCATTTTCAACAGAAAGGTCCCCAGACTATGATACAACTGGTATTAGTTATCTACACTCACTGTCTGGAGCACGCTCCTTGATAGGCTCATTTTTTTCTGAGTTTTTTTTTTGACGACAGGGAAAGAGATAACGATAGAAAAGTCATATTCTGATGCTCGTGCATTGTTAACTTTCTTCTGGGGTTTAAAAGCGTGACGATAGAGAACGTATTTTCACTTTTGCCTATGATACAAAAGAGAAAGAACACCAAAACACTCGGGAATGTTAGCCTCGTATTTCGGTGCTATTACTTAATCTTCAAAACGAAAAAAAGAAGCATAAACAGTGAATTGATTTATTTCGCTAAATGTTGGTTATTTTATATCATTTTAATCGGAAATAAACGATATAGCCTAATAGTCAGCGCCTTTACTCAAAAAGTATAGGCTTTTTAAGTAAGATATAAAAAGTTGGTTAAATCGTTCCATAGTTTTATATTTTCTTGTCACAAAAAAATCAGTACTATTTCTAACTTGTGGGAAGGGGGCATGACAAGTAACCCGTTCCCTAGCTAGTGGCAAGAACTATATTTCATTTAAAATACATTTCCTGTTATATTTATTAGAGATAGGCGGCGCTTAGCCAGGTCTGTAACCAGTACACACACTCAACAAACCCTCTATTACCCCCCCCCCCCAAACAAAAAAACACCGCAAAAACTGAATAAAAATTGTCCGTTCATTGTCCAAAGAAAATATTATGCTTTATTTACTTTATTTAAACGAATAGTTTGTTGTTGTTGTTGTTGTAGAGCGGTTATAGGCTGGATGTACTACTTACTGGCCAAGCTACGCACTGTACATTGTAATCATATATTTTTGTTAGCATCGTAAATTATGTACTTTACAACAAATGAAAACATCGTATTTCATGTATATTGTAATTAATTCAAGTGCATTGTGTTTTGCAAATATTTCTAGGGTGAATATATATTCTTGTATAAGATAAGTCAAAGTTAAAGAGACAATTGATCGTGACTATCAAAAACCGACAGGGAAATTTATATTTCAATTTAACATCACTTGAGCTATGAAATATTATAGAGTAAACCGCCTGATGTTGAATAAAATTGAAATACGATGTTCTCTTAATAAAGTGTTTAAAACCTGGTTTAATTATTATAATAGAGTAATGTTTATAGACAATATAACAATAAGCTTCTAATCCCTTTGTTGTTAAATACATGCTAGCGCTACTTTTCTTTTCCGGAAATCAGGTATGTTCATTGAATAATGTTATTTTCTTAAAAACGGTGGAGCGTGTGCTTTTAATCGACGTTGTGGTAGGGCTTTAAAGGGAACTCAACTGAGGTCCAAAAAGCCTGAATTTAGTAAAAGTTTGAACATCTTGAACATTTTAAGTGAAGCACTTAAAATGGAAATATCTGCAAAGGATACAAAGAAATTTTCTGAAAATTGGTTTTTTTTTGTTCGATTATTAGCTGGATTTGAGTTTTCCATTGTTTTGTTTTTTTTGTTTTTTTTTTTTTTTGGGGGGGGGGGGGTCATTTTGCACAAAATGATTATTCTGGAAAAAGTGAGGTGACTTGAAAATTTGCGCAAAATTATTAGTCCGAATCTACATCAACTGGTACTCAAATCTCGGTAAAATATTTCAAGTCCTGTCATGTAAAAGAAAACTCAAATAAGTCCTTTTCGTAGCGTATAAGCGTCAAAGTATATTTCGTAGCGAGCGTTGTCACGGGGGAGGAAGTGTTACACGAAGGATGGAGTTCTTATGATAACTTGTTTGGAGTTCTTATGATAACTGTCACGGAGTTCCTGGAAAACGTTACGGATTTCTGTGGAAAACTTTTCTATATACTTGGAGAACTCGCGTAAAAAATGGTTATTTTTAACTTTAAATGGGGAGTTTGAGGTGCTAAATTAAACTTTGATAATTAAGCTTGCCCTACATATTGTATTATGTTTCAGAAAAAATCTTTTAGTCCATATTTTGTCGCCGTTTAAAAAAAAATCGGGTAGTTTTGAGAAAAATTTCCAAATTACTTGCTAATTCGTACATATTGACCTTTTCATTTGTGATCTTCTTCGTTGCTATACATAATCACCTAATTATAGTGGAGAGTTGCAAACATAAAGCCCGGGCTAATAAATGTATACCCGATTTTTCAAATGTTACGGAGTTCTTGCGATAACTCAAAATATGTCCTGGAGTTCTTATGATAACTTTTGTTACTGCCAGTGTGTTTTTGTGCCTAATCGCGGCACGTTTAAGCGTATTTTATTAGTCAATAAATGTGTAAATCATTATGAAACACAATACGCTTATCATTTGCACAAAAATTTGGTTATATAACGTTGGTTTTGATCGTGTTTTAGTTCCTAATTAAAGTTGTGCGAAATCATATTGACATTATAAAACCCAACGAATGCACTAAATGTTTCTGTGTATACTGTTCGTCAACAAAATTTTTATGTCATAAGTTTCCGCAAATGCAACATTGAGGCCATGTGGCAAAATTAAAACACGATCATTCAATATATCTGGAGAAGACATGAAACTGCTTTGGTTTACAGTCTACATAGGATAAACAGGTGCTAAGCTATCTTCAGGAAGGACCGCCTCCGTGGCCGAGGGGTTTGAGTCGATGACTTCTAATCCAGTTACCTCTCTGGCGTGGGTTCGATCCCCGGGAGATGCTTGGTAGTTTAGCACAGAGGACGGTAGTCTATTACTGGTGTAACTCTCCAGGAACGATGGTTAGGAAACTACCCGCCCATATGACTGAAATACTGTTGGGAAAAGGCGTAAAATGAAACAAACAAGCAAACAAAAATCTTCAGGGAAACCTGAATCAGCGGTCACCTGTATTCAGCAGTAACATGGCTTAAACCGCCAAGGAAAAATTGTTTAAAACTTACACTTTTTTCTCAGTTACATGGTTTAAGCAACCGCCTTTCTAAAGCAGACAATAAGTAGTTGGGCTTCCCTCAAGAAGCGGCTAAGTAAATTGTATCATTATATACCATGTATCGTATATAACCGGGATACCCTTCACACCCATGCACCCGAAATGTATGATCTTTTTATGCATAAAAAATCAACCGATTACTACCGATCTCTTCGACAGATTTGCACGTGCCCTACGGGTTCGAGCGAAAGAAGTTCGACAATATATTTTTGTAATCAATTACAGCAAAAGTTGTTGCAAAATTTCCACAACTAGGACTCCAACTTTGATAAGAAAAATGTATGCAGTAATTTTCCGAAATATGGAGATTGCTGTACGTCACGTGATGCTACATTGGATTTAATAGAGAAAGGAACAAGGTCGATAAACGGCATGAACCTTACGGTGACTCACATATCTTATTGAAGACTTACGTTCTATCGTCATATCATTGTCATAGAACTTTATACGTTTCTATGACAAAAACTGATACCTTTTAGAAATTGAAATACCCGTTGATTACATAAACACGACACCCACCTCATTAAATTTAGTAGTGCATACTACCTCCTATTTTGCTGAAAACCATTTACATGCATACCGATAGCATAGTTACTTAATGTTCTCTAAAACTGCCAGGAATAATGTATATATGGCGAAATCATGCTTGAGTATTAAATTCAAAGCGTATTTTTATCCTGTAAGTAAATGCTCTTCATCAAGTATGTTTACAGTCATTCCAATAAAATAAAACAAAACACACACACACAAAGACCAAAACAAACACAAAAAAACACAAGAAACGGAAGTAAGAAAAATATCTCTTGAACTGAAAAACCAACGTTATATAACCAAATTTTTGTGCAAATGATAAGCGTATTATGCTTCATAATGATTTACACACTTATTACTAATAAAATACGCTTAAACGTGCCGTGATTAGGCACAAAAACACACTGGCAGTAACAAAAGTTATCATAAGAACTCCAGGACATATTTTGAGTTATCGCAAGAACTCCGTAACATTTGAAAAATCGGGTATACATTTATTAGCCCGGGATTTATGTTTGCAACTCTCTATAATAATTAGGTAATTAGGTATAGCAACGAAGAAGATCACAAATGAAAAAGTCAATATGTACGAATTAGCTAGTAATTTGGAAATTTTTCTCAAAACTACCCGATTTTTTTAAAAAAGGCGACAAAATATGGACTAAAAGATTTTTTCTGAAACATAATACAATATGTAGGGCAAGCTTAATTATCAATGTTTAATTTAGCACTTCAAACTCCCCATTTAAAGTTAAAAATAACCATTTTTTACGCGAGTTCTCCAAGTATATAGAAAAGTTTTCCACAGAAATCCGTAACGTTTTCCAGGAACTCCGTGACAGTTATCATAAGAACTCCAAACAAGTTATCATAAGAACTTCATCCTTCGTGTAACACTTCCTCCCCCGTGGTTGTGTAGCAGTAGACAGAAATGTTAAACAAATAAAATAAAGAGATATTTGACTCCAGGACCACTAGTATTTGAAAGAAAAAATAATATGCTTAGCAATAACACATAGATACTCAAAGAAAGTAAATCTAAAACAAATGATAAAGCATATCTAGCACATTTCTTATAGGATGAAATGTGTGATTGTGTGTATGTACATTTTCTATACGAATTTGCTTTTACTTCTTACCACGGGCATCCCTCGCCGATTGGTAATGTCTTTGACTTCAAACCACTGCCCCTCACTACTGCGGGTCCGAATACTGTCCAAGACTTTGGATTATTTTATTTGAGGAAGTTGGGCAACGGAACGTCTTTGATTCTATTCAGGTGCCTTGTCGTTAGATGGTGTTCGAATTCGAAGGAGTACACGAGGTCTTCAGCAGGAATGTTACCGTTATGAACTTTACGGTATTTGCAACTAACAACAACAAAAAAAACAACATTTTGACCACACACTCGATAACAATAAACAATAACAGCAATAACAAACATTTTTAAAGCTAATAATATTTGAATAATCAAGTGACAAATGATCTTTCATCACAAATGTGTTACACAACAAGTCTGTGTGTGTGTAAGATATACACGATATTATATAATGTGTGTGTCTTTTCGGTGATAATAATGACTGACATTATGACAAATTTAATATTCTGTTTTAAATAACCTACTTGTAGCGTATCAACGGAATCAATGTAGGGAATACATTATACATGTATATGCTTTTTGAATTAATTCAAACTATACAATCAGTAAAATAACACGTTTCATGATTTGTTAAAGGTTGAATACTGTTTAAGTTGGTGATAGGGGGTGGCGTGAGATCTCAGACATAATGGTAGTTTTCTCTCGTCGCTGATTCAGAAATCTTGTAGGATTAGTAGTCTGCCAGTTGCGGAGGAAACGTGTAAGTATCCAAAAAGGCCGGTAAGGTCGATCGGCCGCCGAGTATGACAGCAACTGTTTAAAACTCGGTCTAATACCAACATCCAATAAACTGCAAACTTATTGTTTCGCTTTTGGGGGCCATGTATAGGATATAAAATATGCGGTGGCAAAAAGGCGCCGCCAACGTTACTATGATTATGTTTAATTAAGCTATAGAAGTTAAAATGATTTCCTCGTGTGTCCCTTCTCAAAAAATGACAGAGCGAAATAAGAATGTTTCTCTCATTTGCAAATACATATATTATGATATTTAACTATCGCTTGATTTCATTATTTGTAAATCACTTACATAACATATCCCTGACATATAATCAATTCAAAAAGGTCAATATAGCATGTCAATAGCAAACACTACACACGTTTTACATTAACCTTAACCTCTATCACGTGACTTTCTCATAACACATGGACTGCACCAGTAAGTTTTATTGTTTTGGACAAGTTATGTAGATACAGGTGAAGGGAAACATGTTTTACCGCTTATAAATGTCATTTCATGTGTTTGAAGCCCCGAAAATTGGCTTAGAAAAAAATAAGCCCGTGATATTGACGGATCACTTGATATATACTTATATATTTTTAATTACAGCTTAATGCTTTTTTGTGAAGATACTCTTTCGACTTTTCGTATACAATAACAGCGACGTAAAAATGACATTTAAGATTTTTTGTATCATATCATTAACTTACAACTTACATGATTTATGTCACTATTTTTGCCCATTGTTGTCTTTTGGTAGTATGTGTTTAGAATAATGAAAATATATGTAAAAGTCTACATGTGTACGGTCCATATACAGTTCTCCTTTATTTAGGCAAGTGGTTGAAGTATTTAGCTTTAAATGCATTATCTACCCGTTTAAATCCCGCTCGCGTTATACTTGGCAACGAAGCGTATTTAGCTTTAAATGCATTATCTTTCTGTACTGTGTGTTTAAATCCCGCTCGCGTCATACGGGAATTTTTCAAGCTGGGCTATGAAGGGGCTGTCCGGTCCTTCAGTCCGCCTGTTGTGGCTCTTTCTACACTAGCAAGGCTGAATCTTTAAAATTAGCCGTTAAAGTGTTGTTTTAAATTTGTCTTAAAGCTGCACGCCTCCAGATAAGCCAAAATATTTCAAGAAATTCAATCTTTAGAAAAATGTAATTAGATCTTAAGAAATTAAAACTATTCAATATATAATTAATAATTTACATGTTATGTGTGATTAAGCACTGATTTTGCAGTATCAATCACTATAATTCTACTGCGTTACTAACGCAGTAAGAGGTATTTATGCATATTTTGACCACTTTTTGGTAATTTACGTGAATTGTAAGTGCCGTTTGCAATGTGTAAATAACTTTCTTTGTTTACTTCACAGTATTTTACTTTTGAATACATTTTCAAAATGTTCATGAAAATTAGCATAAATCTGGAGGCATGCTGCTTTAAAGGAAATGCAAAAACATATTATTAACCTAAATTCATAACATTTGAATTTCCTATATAAATCAACTAGGGCACATAAACAGAAACATATGCAATAGACAATAGAGACTTTTACTCAAAACTAAGCTAAATTTAAAATCATATTTTCTTGCTTGTGTCTTAGTCTGAATTGAGATTTTAAACGCTCATCATGACGATTGTAAGGGTATGTTTCACAATGAAAATAAGCGTTCTGGAACAACGGAGTGTTCGAATGAAAACAAGATATTTGTCAAGACCTATATCAAATGATATACACGTATTAAAATTGGGAAAATAGTTACAGTACCGTCATGTCACAAATATCACAGGACTCGGCTTTAAACCGACTTTCATCAACAGAAAGGTAGAAACATGAGTTATAGATGTATCAAAATATTAAAAGGTATCTTTTTCGATGATTGCTAAGAATATATTAAGCAGTGTTCACATCAAATTCCGAATAATTAGTGTTATACAGTTCGACTTTATTCGAAGCAGTTATTAAGATCCAAAGACACGGACAGATGTAACTTTGCTGCTAATTTTATTAATTTATTTATTTATTTTTTTATTTTTTTGGTTGTTTAATTTTTGCTTGTTTGTTTCATGTGTGTTTTGTTTCCTTTGTTTGAGTTAGATTTATTTATTTATTTATTTATTTATATATTTATTTATTTATTTATTTATATATTTATTTATTTATTTATATATTTATTTATTTATTTATCTATTTATATATTTATTTATTTATTTATATATTTATTTATTTATATTTTTATTTATTTATTTATCTATCTATATATTTATTAATTTATTTATGTATTTATTTATTTATTTTTTTGTTATCTATTTATTTATTTATATATTTATTTATATATTTATTTATTTATTTATTTATTTATTTATTTATTTATATATTTATTTACTTATTTATTCATATATTTATTTATTCATATATTTATATATTTATTTATTTATTTATTTATTTATTTATTTATTTATTTATTTATTTATTTACTTATTTATTTATCTATTTATTTATTTATTTATTTATTCACTAAGTCTTATCTAAGCATTTATTTAAGCATTTATTTCAGCATTTATTTGTTTATTCATAGTTTTATTTGTTTATGTAAGATTTTTTTTTTTGTTAGTTTGTGAGAAAATGACGTTTAATCATAAAAGTTTAGTGATTCTTAGATGACACATTAAATGAGAATCGAAAATGTTAAATCAACCATTTGTTAAAGTGTTCATTTGTATAATTTAAGAGTTAAAGATGTATTCGGTCCTAAATTCGTTTTTGGTACATGTAACAGAGATTGAAACTTGTATGATAAAACACCGTAAAACTATAGTTGGCAGTAATATTACTAGGAAATTCATAAGATTGAAAGGGAAAAAGATATATAAAAATAACTTAAATCTTAATAAAACGCCGACTTTTTAAATTATCAGTTACTTATTGCTGGTCGACCTTCAGCACCATGAAAGAATAAATGAAAGTCTTGGACTTCATAACGATATGATATTTATCTATTGTCTGTAAAAAATAAACAGGAATATAGTTTTACTAAGTTTTTATTATCATTAATGACTTATTTAATCTCAAATAATTAATATAATATTCACGTTGATCAAGGCTTGATGTCCCGCGATGAATGTTTAGCGAACAACAATCTAGCGAGCGCTGTAATAGTCACTTCCATTTTTTTACCTACATTATTTTTGACAAGCGCTTTATCATTTAATGGTAAGGGTGACAAGGTTAGCATGTCAAAAAGACACGGGGATATCATCTAAAACACTTTATTACTTATATATTAATTGGTAATAATACATCGCACTATAGCGATGATACGTTTTAACTACTGTAGTAATTATCAATGGCGAGGCGTCTTTGTTTGGTAGAACGTTGTTGCGTGGCGACCGTAATGAACGCATTTCTAGCGTTCATTCTTCACAAGTGCGCGTAAGGTGACGGAAGTCAGAAGATGGTTATAGTTTAATAGAGTGACGGCGGAGTTTATAAATTCAGTACTTATTTATTTTCAGAAACTTTAGAAAGATATTTTTGAACTAAAATGGGAGTATTAAAAACCGCAGTAGCTATAGTGTTGGTTCTACAAATTTTTAAGGTAAGCTCATATACATTAATTCAAGTATATCTATTTTTGTTATGGATAGACAATAAACATATAAAGCGCAGTTTATTTACTCAGTTTATATATACTCTATGCTCTTAACATATTTAGGTGCTTGGAAATTAATCTCTTCAATAATTCCCTGTTTAATATTGATATCATACCTGGTATACTAGGAATTGTGTATACACTTAATTTCATAGTTTTCCGATCAAATAATCTAATACTAAATATCCTGGCTTGTTAATAGAAACTTGAGAAAAAATAATCTTGAGTACGTATGCAGAAAAACAAACTTTCCCACATATTAAGTCGTAAATATGCTGAATTTAGAAGTAACAATATCACGATTTTCACACAGACTGTCAAAATATTAATGAGTTAACCACATTTCCTCGTCTTATTTTTAAACAATGAGGAGTTAATTATATTTTTGACGGAACGTGCGTTATAAATTAACGATTGGAGAAATGGATTTTCTCCATCGTTTGTCTATTATTTGTCCATGACTTGCCTATTATGTTTCCATGGTTTATCTGTTTTTTGTCCATGAACTCTGTATGGTACACTTGTGCATTTTATGGAAATTACACATTCGTAACAACTGAACCAGATATAGAGATTTATTACAAATTTACTCATTACGCTGAAAAGCAATTTAGCACAGAGATGTCATGTTATGACAGTTTAGTACAAAAATGATGTGGAATCTGAAAGGTCACCCATTCACCTTATTTAAACGCTTTCACCTTTTTTATTTCTACATGTTTCAGTGAATGAGAAATTTACAAAAGAAAGGTCACCATTGCTATTTTGTTCATATTTTACTTTTTGTACGTCCATTGCCATCTCATAATAGCCATCATTACGATCTTCAATCAAGCATCGCGAAATTTGTGAAACTATTTTGAGGTTTTAACCAGCTTTTTTCACTTTAGGGCTATCCTTTGTAAATCTAAGGGACTTCTATATCGTAATACATGATACAATTTAGCGGGCGGTCAAAAGTATGAATCTTTGAAATACTACAGGGATATTCAGGCTGTCCTGGCTCTATACTGCTGGCAAAACAAGTCAGAACATTGTTCGCACTGTAAAGGGTTAATATAAATATCCATATACTACTTAATCAAGCTAAACATATCTTAAACAAAAGTCATGCTATTTTTCTCATAAGTAAAAGTATGTATTTTTGAAACAACTAGTACAGTTAAAAAATACATAATATGTTCTATACCCCGTAAAATAAAAAAGTTTATGGAAAAAAAATGTGTTAAAATGAAATAAGTTCTGTAGATGTTTAAAATTTGTTCTATTTTTTTTTTGGAATCTTTCCCTTTTCATCCAAGTAAGTAAATAAATAAAAACTGCATTTATGCCGTATTTACTTGAGTTGAGCATTTGTAAATGAAACCTAACGCTATCATTTCAGAATAATGTATGGTCGGGCATTTTACATATTGTATGTTCACCATTTGAGTATGTGTTATCCAGTGTTAACGTATTATAAAATCACATAATCATTGTATTTGTTTCTCTTTCACTTCTGTTGTTATATTCACCCACCAACCTGCACCGTCTCTCCTCCGCCCCCGCCCAAACAATTAACAACCTTTTGTCCGGCCAACCTTCTTTTCTTTAACCTATATGTCTGCGTATGAATCTTTTAGATCCATTCTTTGGTGATTACCCAGTCTGATTGAAATCAGCTCCTTATTAAGACTACATGCAAAAACAAATTGAGTAGATCTGAACTTAAGTCAGATTGAGTGATTCCCAATCATAATGTTTTAGTGTCTATAGTCCATGCTCAATACCTTTATTGGCCTCAACCATGGGTGTCCGACGTTAGGTAGCCTGTAACGTCTACATTGTGTACAGTCTTCTTACCATAAATGCTTCAGTTATTAGACAGTTAAGTTTTTCTTCGCCTAATAGAATACTTATAATTGTCTATTGTTTAGATATTTGAACTGTAAATACATAGCATATTTGGTTTAATTCAGACAGTTATTGACACGTTTTCTGTATTCTTTTCATTTATGAACAGACATTAACTGATGAAAGAGCGACATGAATGGACGCTTTGATCTAAATATTGCTAATGTATGTTCTATTTTCAAATGCTTTACATGCATTAATGTCAGTTTATACTAGATATTAAATATAAGAGTACTTTCCTTGACAAATCATTGACATATTAACATGTAGAGAGATGTGTTGCTAACATGACCTTGAACGCAATAAATTAACATGTTATACATGTTACATTACACTTGATCTTGTATTATATCAATTAACTAATCAATTAATCAGTTATTCATCGAGTTCATTTTTCGGCCACCAACATTGCGACGCAGACCAAACGGGGAAACATCACAAATTAATCTACATTTAAACAGTTTAATCATTGAATATCATTTAAAGCAAGTGAACAAAATTATTATTTCTCCTGGCCATGTTTTGTTTGTTTGCAACTTTTAAACTTGAAAAAAGTTACATTTAAAAATTTAGCAAAAAAAAAAGACAAAAAAAGACAAAAAAAAACAAGCTTTTATATGAAACAAAGTGATCAAAGCATAGAATAGATAAATAATGCATTGGAGTTTTGGCATTTCTGCTGTAACTTAAACATATGGGAAAATTAAAGTTTTACTAGATATAAAATAAAAAAATTAAAGGACAATAACTCTGACAAAAATCATTGACCCAAAAAATACCGACGCTATGCACAACTAGACTTGGTACTGATCATTCCTGTGAAGTTTGGATGAAACGGTACCAGCAGTTTCTGAGGAGAAGTCCGGACAAGTTTTGTGACCGACGGAAAGACAGACAGACGGACATAAAGACGATGCAGAAGAGATCCATATGTGTCGTCGCCGCTACTCTGTAGAGGCGACTCAAAACGCGTTTTGGCCTGTAAATGATTTTTGTGTATCATGCTACACGTAGCTGCAATATATAATGGCTATTATGAGGCGACACATGTGATGTGATAAGTGATTGCTCTTGTTATTCATTAAATACATAATACTTTAATAATACTAAAAATGTTTCTGATTTATAAAAATGATTGCATTTCTGAGGCATAATGGGCCTATAAAAGTAGCGTACAGGGCTGTAGTTCCAGCATAAATTAATAACCTTTTATTTAGATAAATAATAGTAATGACGTTTTTCTGTGAAAGTAATATTTATCATTTACTTTTAATTTCCAAATAAAAGCAAACTTAGAATTTGAATAATCACAATGCATATATTAACATAATTCACTGCACAAATGCATCGTTCTACAACTGTCGACCTAACAGCAATAACATTTTAAATGTCAAAAAGACAATAAATGTGTTGCAACAACTGAAGAATGCAAAACCAGGAAAAATTACTTTGTTAAACTAACTTGCCACCATATCAATTTTGTCATATTTTTGTCTTTTCGGAGTTTTTTTTTTGGGGTTTTTTTTTTTTTTTTTGAAAAAAAAAAAAAACCAAACAGATGAATAAGTAAAACCTTAGGTATTATAATTGAAATAAGTATAGTCCTGTTGGTCTGCCCTGTGGTGCGATCAAAGCCTATCAGGGACATTAAGGAAGATTCCCGGCTAATTTTCGAAAGGTTTAATCATGACTCTTCTCCAACACCCGCTAATGCTTTAAATAATGCACATATATTTTGCTTCTCTGGTAGTCGTCATATGACCTTTACAGTGCCTTTATACCATTATACCTCATCAAAAATACAAATTTATTATTTATGCGATGACATATATTTTAATGTTACGAACAGCTCTTAACAGACACAGAACGGACAGAAAGGGGTTTATCTCCCTAATTAAATAACATCAAGCAATATAATAACTTTCGGTAAAGATATAACGTCCTAATCACCAATGTTGCAATATCACGATGCCGCTGCACTTCAAGCTATTTTAAGTAAGAGTGTCTTTCATTTCATTGTCCGGGTGAGAAAATGAGATAAAAAAATACAGAACAGAACAGTACTTTATTATCTCAAATCAATAGAAATTTATATGAATTTACGGAGTAACTGCAAATTTCAAATACATGACATGTGGTGTGTGCAAACAGTATTATAAAGCGATATTTTCAGTCATTTTAAATATTCAGTTACTACAATAAGTACATTGGAGAAGGGAGATGGGATTGATGCGAAAATTATTCCAATACTTTTAAATAATATGCTAAGCGGTAAACTGTTCCGTACTCGTTACGTTCTAATGTGGTGAAATGCCGTCATTCTAAGCACGTAATTAATGCAAAAATGCGGAGAGAATGACGTTATCAAAGCACGCGACTTGTCTTAACGGGGATTCGAGATTTTTCCCAATGGCATCTTATCGGCCCTCTCCGTTAGTCTTCGGATCAGGATATCGAATACAATAGTAAGAATGCACAGAACAGATGCGGTATTTTGGTCTAAATTACGCTTAGAAACTTAACATGTAAGCAAATAGCTATTTTATGCTCTAAGTTGTTGACAAGTTTTTTTCCAATATATGAAGTAAACGTCAACCTAAAATAAGTAAATTCATTGACATCGCGAAATGGAATAAACTTCTGACATTATACCAGAATGTTGGGTGTTGAGAAATACTTAACACTTGACAAAGCATTTATCATGGCGTGTGGGTATTGGGCAGTATTCCGTTTGACTCGTTCTACATTCCACTATAATTGTTTAAGAAATAAACTATGATTGTGTACAGACATTTTTCTTCTCTGAATGAAAGAAAATAATAGCTTAGTATCACGTCATATTTCACTTGATATGTGAAAATTAGTTACGCTGATAAACTGAAAATTACTAGTACATTCAAATGATTTGATGGTAATACACGTTTCAGGCAAAATTTCTTAATTTTATTGTTTTTGTATTTTATTTATCAATTGTTCGAATTTACAATAATTTGATTCCGTGTTATGTTCATGGATGATATAAGCCTAACACTAGTTTGTGTTTTTGACCTTGTAGATCTTACAGAACATGAAACCTGAAAAAATACATAATAGATTTTGATAACGTTTTGTATATACAGTACATCACTTTTATCTTATAGAAAATATACATTTGCGTCTGTGAATACAATAATTGTAATAAACCAGAGCTAGAGATGTTTAACATTAATTGGAGAGTCACTAGCATGTGCGTCTTACTTTACAGTAAATACTATGGCGGAATATTGGCAGATGCGAAATTGATATAGCGTTGATTTACTATTTAATGGCATCTAAACCAATCAAGTTGCCCAAAGACATACAGAAAAGAGGTGGGCAAACCCATTGCCCCCTCGAGCACTAAGACCGATAAGGGATTATGGTAATTAATTATAATAACATTATTTGATGATTATTATAAAAAATAAAATTAAAAAAATTAAAATAAAAACACAAGAAAAACATGAACAAATTCTACGTCATATGCTAGTAAATCTAGTAACGCAAAAATGTGCAAAATATTAGTAACACAATAATTATACAACACTTACGCCGAATATGTGCAAATCGTTAACAAAAACTGGTTCAATTGTTTACTGTTTGCCCGTTTCGGCGGAAGATTTGATTTGCACAATTCTACGTTACTTATTTACAGTTCCTGAGCTATTTTTCACATTCCTTTATTATGGGATATACGGGTGAACTTTGGGAAACTTATTCAAGTATGAAGTCACTATAATTTATTTTTAGGAACTTCATTTTTAATACTATATCTTTCATATCAGATTGTACATGCAATCTTACTCTTAGTATACTCTCACAGTAAGTGTACTATTGTTAAAACGTTACACAATTCGAATAGCCATTGATTCTTTCATCTGGATTAAGTACAAATGAACATTATATGTTAATGTGATAACCCTGTAATTCATTCCACCTGGCATCTGATGGGAAAAGGAAAATTTTACATACATAACTCAATTAAGGTAGAAGTTGGTATTATATATTTTTCAAACTTGATATACCATTGTTTTAATGGAACGCCACTTTGCGCAATCATTCTTTTAAAATCAAGACACAAGTATATACTAGCCCAATATAGTTGATTAACTAGCATTTATTTATTTTGATTTTTATACCTATTATATGTATGTTGACACGCTTTTGGAAATTTCGGAATGAAACTAAACTTATTATATATATTAATGTTCAAATAATTGGCATAGATGTGATTACTGTTCATTCAAAATTCATAATTGCAAATCCTGTGACCTGGTTGCGTCTTAATTAATTCAATGACACATAAATCATATAACCTTTAAACGTTATAAGACGTGTAAGGTGTGTAATGTGTAGTTATATTTTGTTTAAGTTTGACTTCTATAATAATTTCAGGCAATCAGGTATTACACCATAAACGCAAGTTTGTTTCAAAGTTGTGATAAAGGAACGACCTTTTTGTACATTATTTAGAAACAGAACAATGACTCTTTTTACAGGTGCCGACAACATTGACGTACAAAAAGTATGTGATGTGAAATTTATATCATTGTCATTAACATAATTGTAGTTCATTTGTGAGTTAAACCTTAACGCCTTAACGCTTAAAACGTTTGCTTTGCTTTTCGTATTTTTTTAAAACGGTTTACAGGAACGTTTGCAGATTTCAAAATAGGATCTTGAATGATTAAACATAAATTAACTAGCATACGTTTATTGAGCTAGAAAATGACGTATGCTTAAGAACATGATACAAACTATTTAAGTTCTTATTGAACTAATTAAGAATATAAATGTTTATTGCTCGTAATAGATTTGGCTAGATTTGTGTAATTTAATACACATTTTAATCTATGCCTCGTGATAGCCAAAAAATTTTGTGAGAATCAGAATCGAGCTGATATTTAGCTACCTAAGTATGTAAGATTACATGAAAAGGGACTGTTAATACTACCAGCGTATATTTTTTGTCTTAAATATCTATTGAAAATGGTGCAAAGTCCCTTCATGAGTGGTAATGGCAAATGCAAACTGTTGTCCGACCACTTCCGTCACCAGACACGGATCTAAACAAAATGCATCATTTTAGCATATCTATTGCGAAATCTTTAGAATTAAAAACATCCTCGTTCGATCTTCATACGGCGGTAATTGTGACAAATTCGTGTCAAAAAGTTAGCGTGCGTGTGATCCCTTAGTTTAAGAATTCTTTGTGAACCAAAGGTTAATAAGCTAGAATATAACAGACCGTCAAGACACATTTAAAACATGGAACCATCCAACTATGAAATGATCAAACAGAAAGAATAAGAAATATCACAAACGTAACAAAAATGTCGTTTCATGGAGAAGCTTCAAATGATTTTTTTCCATAAGAAGCCATCAAATTATTGTAAAACTTGAATATATAGGACACGTTTCTTTCATAAATGTTGATGGCTCGAGGAAATAAAAGTTTAAGAATGACTTCTTAAATGTCGAAATTGCCAGAAAAAAGCCCATTGTACGGTCATACAACTACATTCTCTATGTAAGAATGATTTCACAGTTATGCTAAAGTACGAGTTAATGCATTGACATAAAAGATAATTTGATAATTAATTTCTTTACTGGTGCATCAAATTGTGATATACTGCAGAATAGTGTGTACCAATCGCTTTAAAATTGTCATACTTGACTATAATTTCTCTTATAATGTATTTTATACCGTGGCTATTAAGAAGTATTTTGGAATAAATGTCCAACATGAAAGGTTTGCTACATATCATTAATGTCAACCTCAATATTTCCAGGGAAAAGGATAAAAAAGTTAAAGACAATACTTTTTGTGCATAACAAAGTCAGTCCCTTATATAAACTATATCATAATTATCATATTGCACTGCAGAATGTAATATTTATTTTATCATACCCAGCAAACCATTAAAACGTTAACTTTGAATACTTATGCTTTCACGTTTTGAGGATATCTGTCAACCATAAAGCAATGAGCTGTCAAAGCAGCACAAACCCATTTATACGGGATATGAGTTAGAGTAAAGAAATTTAACTTGATCCTATCAATATATTTGTTATTCAGCTTTTTTGCCTTAACAAATTACCCTCCCTAGGACAAATGAAATTGAGTGGGCTATTTTTATAGGATGCTGTATCTCTTAGTCTGCCTGTCCGTTATGATTTAAATTTTGAATGTTTGCTTTTTGACTACAACTACTTGTCTGTGTTGTATTTATTAGTTATATTTTTTGTTTGTACGTTCGTTCAGTCGCTTGCTTGCTCGGTTATATATTTATTACCATGCTTGTCTTTTTCCAAAACCAACATTTATTTGAAATGATATCAAAATATGTAGGCCTAGTATTGCTATAATTTCATTTGTAATGTTATTTGTAATTCGTTTTATTTCCATTTAAAGGTCAATGTCGACGCACAGCCAACTCAAGGTCAAAACCACGCGGTTGGTAAAGAACAAGAGCTAAGAACAATGCTTAAGACTGTTCTAGAACAAAATAGAAGACTTGTGTTACAAAATAATAGATTACAACAGGTAAGAGTACTATTATAATTTTGTACGTATACTTTTACGTGATGGCAATGTGAAGGTAAGAATTAATAAGGCGACATAGATACTTCTACATACATTAGCTACATGTTTAGTCAAAATGTCAAACCTAATGGACGCTAAATGCAGCAACATCTTAAGATTTGATTGTCTGTCAATGTGCGGCACTGGAGCTACTGTCCACGTCCCTTTTTAATCGCATGATTAGAACACATCATTCACGAACATGTCGTAAGGCACAAAAATATTGTTACATGTGTTGTTTTCTTTGACTTTTTGTTTGCAATATGCCCTATTATTTATAACAATCTATTGTACTGGCAACTAAGCAAAACTTTCAAAGATCATAAGGGAGACAGTTTTCAAGACGTTGAATATATTTGCAAAAATGATTGTGTCAATACAGAGTTCTAAATTTAATGATGATCTTAGTTGATTGTTTATTTATCAAGTTTGTAAAATTGAACATTGAGCCATTTGTCCGTTAATTAATAACAGCTTTATGAAAAAAAATTACCGATGACCTAACATGAAAGCATCGTTTTATGTATTTCACTTAAATATTGTTTAATAACAAAGACATTTGTAAATACAGGTATGGTTTGGAATGCAGCAAATGTGTAAAGCATTAACTATGTCAACTTGTGATTGTGCTGGACAGTCAAATGTAAGTCTTTTTACTACACGTATTACTTCGAAAAACATTTGTTCATGTTCGTGTTCTCCACCTAAATTGTGAAATTGTTGCTTTTGAAAGACGCGATGTTTCATCTTTTAAATCTTTAAAAATTATTTTGATTTACTTTCGTCCAGTACTTTTTTCCGTAAACCTTTTACAAAATGTACCTTGCTTACTGATTTCGATATAATATCAGCTTATTCAGTTTGATTCAGTTTCATTATTACAGGTGGAAATTAATTACGATACTATAACGACAGAATTACGACAGAATTACGATAGAATTACAAGGTTTTTTGACCGATTTAGTGACCTCAATTATTTAATAATCATTAATAAATAAAATTGCGATTTATGAGCACAAATCAATGTCAATTCCTTAAAAATCCTATGAGAACAACTGAATTTTAGGTAAAGTTATAACTGTAAAATTAGGTACATTCGTAACCACTGCGTGCACGTATATTTACGGTTTGATATAGTCTATTCATGAAGGATAACATATAGTGCAACATTACCTACGCCCATTTAAAGTGAATAAAGCTATGTAGTTGAGGTATTTGAATTGCAAAATTATTGTTTTTAGCATGATTATAGTAGCTACAGAATGTATAAAATAAAAGAAATTTGTTTGTATATTACATTAAAAATGAATTTAACGGGCTAACCCAACTTGAATTAGAAGGGGAATATGTTATTCCTGATTTTCATACAACATTCACCTGTGTTTAATAACAGAGACATTCTCTTTTATTTCGAAAATTTACCACACGGTTATAAAAGCAATGTAAATTTATGTTGTTTTCTTCCTTTAATGTTTACAAAGTATTTTCAGATATGGTTTTATACGTTTTCATTATAGTTCAATAATCAACACTTATTTTACTGGAATCATTCATTAGTGAAGGGTATGCTACTCCTTTTCAGATAAACAAACCCTACATGATTAACAATAACACTGTCTCTAAACCAAGTCTGCCATACCAACCTGCTTTACCTCTACAAGTAATGTCAATAAGATCGTCCGGCGTTAACACTGACCCAACTACTGTAACCATAATATATGCTGCCACCCCTGATCACACTACAGAATGGATTGGTCTGAGAACAAATGGCGGAATGTGGAGGACAAGTAATATTTACATTTAATTATAAATGTTTGATTAACTATACTTATTTTTGTAATTTATTAGTCAAAAGAACTTTCTCTTTGACAAGTCATTATTATATATTAGCGCAAACCGACTTCGATTACCATTAAGAGAAACTCTGAAAACAGCAAGGTCTCGGACATATAACTTGTTCTTGAACGCCTGTTAGTCAGCGGTCGCGAGTTTAAATCTCGCGCGAGGTATGATTTTTCCGGTTGCATTTGCATCTTTCTCTAATAAATTTATTATTTTCTTACGGTCATGGTTTCGTCGATCTCGATAATTGCATATAATTAGCCAGAGTATTGTTAAATTTTAATGTGGCAAAAACGTTGGTAACGTGAATGTTTATAACAAACCGCAATCAAATTACTTCAATGCATGTTTTTAAGTTCTCTAAAACATAAACAAAAAACCCTTCTATAAGCGTGTGATAGTTATGATTTGTTTCTTTTCTGTTTAAAGCATGATATGCTGATTCAGTGTTTGAATTTTTATTGTGCTTTATTTATTTCAGCTGGAAAAAGGACGCAGACTATCCCAGCATCCTCTTTATATACGTCTACCGTGAATGTGGAACAGCTGAGATCCATGCGCCAAATGTTCTTTCGCTTGTACAATGACGAAGAATCAGTGAATGTCAGATTCAACCTAACAGAAATAGAAAAGCCCCAGCAACAGAACGTCACAGCACCAACCCTCGGTCTGCTTAAAGTCAACAGTAGTTACATGGCGCCACATGACTCTGATTTGAACATAACGGCCATTGTAAATAAAAACGCTCGAGATTTCAATGAGTTAGCATTTGTAGAAGTCTTCTTCACTGGACTTAACACCAGCGCAAGTCCTCCGGCAATTTTTGAAATCATGAACTTCAATTCAGAAGGTCTAGGGTTGAGCATGTCACGCCGCACCGAGACGACGTCTAATATGGATATTACTCTGCGATACCCGTATGTTCAATATGGCGGAATACTTACAGTGCGCATGCCCTACCGTGACTCAATGACCGGAATGGTTGAAGAGTTATACTACGGACCATTTATTAAAATCTACGGTCCTGGTGCAACAAATGTTGTGCCTGACAACACATTAGGAATATTCCCACTGGCAAGGCAAACGATAGTGTTCCCACCAACTCAGAGTATGATCTGTGCGGCAATGGGGAATCCACGACCCAATGTGACTATTCTTCACCTTGTGAATGGTGGCAAAACAAATGAAATTCCAACAGAAACTGTCATTCTAGACAGCTTTATGAACATGAAAGTACTGACAATGTCAGCTAGACAACCGAAGAAGACAGAGGGTCGTTATATATGCAGGTTTGTTTCCATCTTAATTAGATGAAATGTGTGACGTTGGCAAATTAAGTTTTCATCTGATTAAAATTTATTAATGAACTATGCTACTTGCACTGTTGAGTGTTGAGAATTGAGTACCGCTCAAGCCGGTGCTAGGGGCGTGAGGGAGGTTGCACTTATTCATTATTCCTTATGTACAGACTCAATCAAACTGAGTCTGCAATGTTCATGTAATTTTATTGTGATTAAGGCTTCCGAGGGATCACTTTGTTTACAGAAATAGTAGCACATTGAGTTTTTTTATAATCATCACAAAGGAAAGAAAATGGAATTTTTTTTTTAAAGAGTCATCTATGCACATGATGTTTATTTTGGCAAAGGAAAAAGAGATTCGCATGTTCATGTCATACACAATTTTTTTATTGCACGGTGTATATTTGAGAGCTTGTCATTGACTATTGGTTGTTTATTACCAACAACAGTATATTAATTTTCATCTGTTCTATCACAGAAAGCTGATGGACGAAAAGATGATGCCAATAAATTTAGAAAATGACTTTATAGATATACAATACAAAATAATGTAAAAAGTGGAACATCTTTTCTTTTTTTGTGTTGTTGTTGTTTTTTTAAATTTTTACATAAAGAGCATGTCAATTTTATCGGTCGGTGAATATTCACACTTAAACTTAATCGAAACCAAATATCTAATTACTGATAAAATAATGTACATTATACTACAGGGCAACAAATGGAAACCAAACGATTGATGCACCAACAGAAGTTGTCGTTCTTAGTCCGGCAGTATTTGATGAAACGAAGACAGGAGTGGCGAAGAATGCCAGCAGGATTGTTGTAATATCGTGTAAGGCACGTGGAAAACCGAAACCGGAACTGTCTCTACGGTTGTATGATGAATATGGACCTGATCTTATAAAATCTGGCATGTACAAGGTTCGTATCCTTTTGTACCTCAGGTGACAAAAACAAGAGCAAGCATGGTCATAATGGGCGACATCAAGACGCTTAACGCAGATCCGATCATGTCAATTGAATAGTTATAATTCTACTTTCCGTATGTCCGGGGAGTGTGGATCAATTAGTTGGTTTTCTGAAGCGATAGGTCTGAGCATAATGCATTTGCATGAAGCGGATATAACAACGTCTCCGCATAATTGGGACTTTAACAGAGATTTCTTTTTAAAAAGAAATCACCAAAAAGTTAATGACTTACTTATTACCTTTTAGCCAGGGACGGCAGAAATATTTTGCGTATTCGTATCGCTGTTACCTGCACTGTCTTGTGAGTGGGACCGAGTTTACATTTAACATGTGCTCCATGCACGAGTATTTCAAATTTTATAAATCGTAATAGGGCATTTCATGACTGTGAAATCTGTTTGCATATCCATTTTTCATTATGACTATATGTAATATATAATCTACGCTTTGCAGGTATGGAAGTCAGATCCGAACAGATTCACGTCCCGAGTGACCTTGACATTATCACCAGTAGATGATCCTGATGTACATACCGTGTATTGCATGGCGAGTCAGGGAGGCCCTAACGGTGCCTTTGAAGTGAGCCGTAAAATCAATGTTTTCCCTGCGGAAAGGGAAAACAATTGGGAACTGTACCAGAGAGTAAAAGATCTACAAGTTGCATAGCATGCTTCTAAATGACTGAAAACAAACAACGAACTTGTATTTAGTCAGTTTTAAAAAGTGAATGGGTTGTCGCGCTTCAAAAAGAAGTTATAATTCCTCAATTCATTGTAGTTTATAAACTTTACATTAGTTTTCAAATGCCATATTGACTTTAGCTAAATAGTTGTTTTGTATGTAAGAAATAAAGATTAAAAATATTCAGTTTTGATATTTTAATTCGTTGAAAAGTATTTACTTAAAGCAGTATGAAGTGAAATTTGCTAGAAGTTGTACAAGAATTGAAACGATTACAAAAGAAATCATACTCTAGTTACCTCCTGCTATTCTATATAAATTTAATTTGATGTGATGATGGCTGAATTCCAAATAAGTTTTGTCTTATAGTATGCATAGAAAGAAACCACAATTATTATATGATATCCTTGTGAGCCTACATGTATTTGTGCTTTCAAAGTCTTATTTGAAATTTCAAAAAAATTAAAACAATGCAGAGGAATCAAATAGATTTGCTTTTAAAAATGTGTTCTTTATACACTTGTATACGCTTTTATACACTTGTATACGCTCAAACATATTACCTAAACACATGACTTTTCAATTAGACAGTCATAATACTCGAATTTTACTTGACAAACATCATAACAAAGAATGTGAAAACATTTATATACCAAGGATACATATCAAAACTGTTTTTCTATTTGCACAATGAAGCATTTCCCTCACAATGTTAAACTTTGATTTTATCTACATGTATACAAAATCACAAGTATTTACTGTTACTACCTACTAAATAAAAGCGGTCACAATGCAGTATTACTTTCTTATTCTTAATTTTTTTTTGCGAATTTTTATTGAATGATATATTTTCTATAAAACAGTACACAATGATTAAATACATTTACGTTTTTTCGGAACAAAAAAAAAAATAAAAATACAATACAGAAAACAAAATGCTTCCATAAATCCTTGCTTTTAAGCCCACGTGTAAAGACACTGCGTTTGCAGTGTTAAAGCTCGCCTGTTTATAAAGAAAAAATAATCTTAGATTAGGATAATCAAGTGTTTCGAGTAACATTTTTAAAGATTTGATTGTTTTGAAATCATCTTAAGAAATATGCAAAAATCTAATTACAAATAGGCTCAACTCCAAAAATATTTCATCCAAAATAATGTTTCTTGTCTAACAACTGTATCTTTGCATAATCAGCAAGTATTTGAACTTGCATGTTGATACCATTCATAATTTTGAAATCAATCTACTTAATAGGCAATTTTGACAAACATTTGATAAAAACTTTAAAGGGGACATAATTTCAAATACATGTATATTGCTTTCAATAGGGTTATGCCACATTTCTTTCAACTATTTCTTATTATGATTACTATGAACTCCAAGTTTTGAGTTGATGCTTTTGAAATTATGTTACAAAGCGGCTGCATTTATTCTATCCACGATGACGACGATACGGCAATCATAATATCTCTGAATTTTCCTAATAATAACTAATAATAATAAGCAATACAAAGAACTTTACACATCATAAAAGTGTTTCCTTCTTATCTTATCAGCATAACCTGGATTCTTTAGTGTTGGGATAGGACGCAAATAAAACATGAATGGCAACTGCCGGATCAGCACTACTATGTTCATCCGATGAGCCTTATAGTTGACCTGCAATGCCATCTCTGATGTGTTCCTGAAGAAAAGGCAGTGCGAGGTCAGTATTGAGTTGTGCGTGTCTCTGTGATATACAAGTTTTTAGATCTTTTAATATGGGAGATCAGAGTCTAAACATTGGTGCCATTTGATGTAAAGATCATTAATTTAAATATTATAGACGTCATTTGAAGAATAAGCGTAGGCCTACTGATGTTATTTTGTGCTGTACACGTCTTTTTGCGGACTCATGCCGTTAACGCTAATCAGCAACTTTTATGAAAGCTATACGATATAATAACATTGCATTGAACTTATTATTAGACTTAAGTATCGAATCTGCTGTATATCAATTCAAGGGTATGGCCGCACCCTTAACAGGTGATAATTGCAGTAGCAGTCGTACGTACGTATTTTCTATGTGGAAATTGTAGAAAAGGGTCATTTAGACTTGTGATATGATTTATGTGATTGTATAAAAATGAAAATAAAAAACATTTTCTCAATTTATTCGGCTGCAAAGCCGAGTCTAATATGATTTTGTATAAAAGCATGATTTAATGCGGAATGACACGATTTATTTTGGGAGTCGTCAATAAAAATTCAAGCTTTACGCTTCATGACCAATTATAGATTTCTGGCTTTGTTGTAAAACATATTTATTTACTTTTTCTTCAAATTAAAAGACAATGTTTTCTCCGTATACAAATAATGAACTGTGCAACTGTCTGTAGTTTACAGACATTTCATATCGTGGAACTAGGCTAAAATTAAATCATGCGTAAACACGTTGTCTCTTGTTCTTTGGTTTCAAAAACATAAATCATGTAACACGTGTGCTGTTTTACTTTGGTTAGATTTGGCATTAATCTTATATACATGTACTACGTTTATGCTCAAATTTAATGTTTTATCGTTGGTCATTTGCTTATTAAAAGTTTATATACCTTTTAATGGGGATATTGTTAATCAATGTTCAAGGCATTATGATAAACCATTACGTGCAATAATGTCTATATATAAATGAGACAAATGGTGTCGGATACCTGGCACATTACGGCACTGACTGCCAAAGTATACCCGTCCTGTCACAGTATAAAACGAGTACTACTAGAACGGACGCAATGTAATTTTCGTGTCGTAACGCTCCCCCTTTAATTTCAAAAACTGCGCAGTTCTAAACAGACATTCGTCCAGGTAACATCTAAAGGTATGCAAAGCTGACCATTCCTTCACAGCCATTTTACGAGTGCGTAAAACCTCGCTTGAAGATACAAGGATATTATTTTACTTGTTCCATTGACAAAACGTGTTTTAAATAGACATTGTGCATTATATTTACATACATGTATATTTGCAGGTGTAAATTTAACATGTGATATCATGATCTCGGCAATACCGGTAATGTTAAGTGTTACTGTGTCTGTATTTATCTGTAATATGCATGCCCTGGTAATGTCAATTCTTACCGTTTTTAAGTCATGGAGTAATGCACATGTCATGTATTGTACTTGAAACCGCATTATATCAAACTATTAAAGCTAGATCAACAATACAGACTGAGGCTAATCTTGTGACGAAGATTTGACATTGAAGTCACTCATGAGGTTAAAAACACTGAACCTTTGTGAAAAGTGATAACTGCAAGGTCAAAATAATAATATAAATGACAAGGCATTTTTGTAACAGACCGACGGAGATACAATTAATTAAACATATAGAGCTTATAAGTCAATGACGATATAGTAACCGCATAATTTACTTCCATATTTTCAACTTGGGAAACAATATCGAACTGGTTGTTGAATAGAGATAAACTATGTATTTAACGTGGAAAAAGCTACAATGTAAAACATATTGTTATTGTGACGCTAAGTGTGTTATCAGTATGAACTGGCCCAGTTTGCTCACTTGCATTTATCATATATGAACGATAACATGTTGTATAAAGTCATTGTTTAAGAGAGTAATATGTAAAGAGTTGTAAGATGGTGAATATGTTCTAATGATTAAATGAAGACCTAAACAGCTGTCATTAAGTAATAAAGAAATTTAGAACGTCGTTGAAAAAATATGGATTTAACTGTTATTCTGGTGGTGATAGCAATATTTTGCATAACATTGTACTATATAAGAACCCCGGGCAATTTACCGCCCGGACATTTTAAATTTCCAATCTTTGGTTCAATATTTTTACTGCACAAACTTTCAAAAAGAAGGAATCACTTAGTGTTTGCTGATGAGGCGAGAAAGTATGGAAGCGTTTTCCGTTGGTATTTAGGGAATCAAATGTTTGTTGTTCTTAGTGGAATGGACGTCATTAACGAAGCTCTTGTGAAGAAAGCAGAAGTATTCAGCAACAGACCTGAAAACAAAGGGGAAGTTACAGGTGCAACAAAAGGTGGGTTCTTGTCTTCATTTGTTAAAAAATAAAGGTTAACCAGAGCAAAAAATGGCCTCGACCTGGAGACCTGGAAATAAGTGTGGCAAGTAACACTATCAAGGAACAATTACAAGTACATAATTATACTGTTCGAAATTCCTCGGGCTTGATCTTTAACTGTTTTACCTTGAAATGAATGTAGTAAAATGCATCCAAATATAACGTTTTACATAATCTTTGTTAGTATTAATGTTAATGTCCATAAACTCAAAAACAAAACTAAACTGATAACCAACGCTGACGTATGTGTTTATAAGTTGAGTTCAAAAAACATCTTGACTAACACGGAACTCAAATTATCTGTACACATACAGCAATATTTGCAACACTTCGACAAAGAAAGAAGTGATATTTTACATCAAGATTATAGAGATGAACGGATTTCAAAGTTAATCTTTTTTCATTAAGGGCCAATTTCCCCATTTTGATGTTTTAAAAGAATAATTGTTGATTTTCTTCGATATTAGAAAATCATACGGCAATCGGCTTTTGCCCTTGTGAATCAAATTGTATTGAGCTATTTCTTGCAGGCATTGCGTGGAGTAACTATGGACAATATTGGCGAGCATTGCGAAAGTTCACGAGCCGAGCGCTTCGTGATTTTGGTGTCGGCAAAACATCTATAGAAGAAAAGATAAGTTTTGAAATTCAGTTCGTCATTGATACACTTCAATCTGCCGATGGTCAACCCGTATCCATAAGTGACCTGATACGAAAATTAGTTGCTAACGTCAATTATGAAATTATTTTTGGCAAAAGGTAATTTAACACGATTGTTAAATCTCTGTTAGATATTGAATATCTTATCTAGCATGCAAGTTTATTGAATATATAGGTAATGAAAATCGCATAGGCTTGCTCGGTATATTGCACCACATAAGGTAATCTCAATGTTCGGACGATAATTATAATATAGTTCTAAAGCCTGATTTGTGAACACGATGTCAAAAGAAAAAATGTTTTAAAACATAAATAAAATTCACAAACCGTGAACAATTTTATAACACATATTCCTGTTTTGTAATATTTATCCGATGTTTCAATGGAGTTATGACTATCGTTGCATATATAGAATTATTTGTATGGATTGTAGCTGCATTAGGCTAGTTTATTGTACAATCTTAGGTTCGACTACGATGACCGGGAACTAGATCGAATGACCGAGCTTTCTGAAGTTCTCAATAATGCTTCGCCAATTAGTGCTGCTATATTTTTGCCAGAGTTCCTTGCTAAGTTGGTCAAGAAAACGGTAATGTTTGCTCTACTGGAGAGTCATCACAGGCGAAAGAGATATCGAACGTTAGATTTTTGTAGAATTTATACTGTATATAGTTTCTTGAAGAAGTCTATTGCCGATAGCTTTACTGCTAGTAGGTCTTTTATTCATAAATAACCACCAGGCATGAAAAGTGGAGAATATATTTCATATCTCTTTTTTTAAATTACAAAGAAAACGATACAAAGTGATCTTTGTGATCCAACCGAGTCTGCAACATTTTCAGTTTTGCCGTTTACGGCGTTTTTTAAGGTTTCTTTTTTATCATGATGATAATAGTTACAAAATAATGTAAGCTTAGCTAACATATCCGGTTGATATCCAAGCTTAACTCGACCCTGTGTCAATATAAACAATATTTTGTATTGAAAACTATCGCATTTAATGATTTCAATCGTACACTATAACCATTCCAATTATTTTTAACGAAAAATAAATTATTTCCTATAATAAACAAAATTATATTTTTGTAAGGATTCCGAGATCGAGAAAAAGAGGAAAGCAGTCTTGAATGATATCGCAAAATATATTGGTGAACAAATTGAAGAGCACAGAAACACATTTGATCCTGCTAATTTACGAGACTTTCTTGATCTATATTTAGACGTTGACAGGAACAAGACAGATGAGGAAGATTCATTTATAAACAGTAAGAAACTCTTTTCGCAAAAGTACTCTTGTTATCATTACCAGAACAAATTAGAAGTGTTGTTTGTAACAAATATGTAAAAAAGGCGAAAACAAATACTCACAGCACCTAGAATAATGAATGCCAACTATCATATTTATATAAATTTTCTGCAGCAAAACAAACCCTGCTAATGATAGTATGACTTATCTAAAACATAATGAATCAAACTAATTATTACATTAATTGAGTGAAACACAATTAATATAAGACATCATGGCAAGAATTCTGTTTAACACAAGAAAAATAAAAGGCTAGCACGAATTGTAAGAAACATAAGTTATTATCAGTCACAGTGAATTGTTTGAGAAATATGTTTTCTAAACAGGGGACAGCATGTTTTGGATCATAGTTGATTTATTCGTCGCGGGTACTGAGACAACTAAAACAGCTCTTTCTTGGGCGTTTCTGTACTTGGTTGAATTCCCGGGCGTTCAAGAAAAATGTCAGAAGGAAATTGAAACGGTAATGTATGTTTGAAACATCTTTCCAAGTAGAATAACTTGTAAATCTTTTATTTATTTTTATTTAAAATTTACTATTTTTGTGTGATCATAGATTCCAAATCACTAGATTGATAATTGTTGATATGGGTCTCAAGCCACTGTTACTTTTACATTTGTTATTCCATTTGCTTGTGTGCTATGCAAGTCCGTTTTTAATCGCAATTTTTTAATATGCATATAGATTTCATTCGTCACAATTAATTATAAATAATACAAAATCATTTTTAACGTAATACAAACTTTAACTATTCACTCATTTGATTGCGTTATGCGCGACACAATTCATCTTAAATGATAGATTTGTCATCTCGACTGACGTCAAGCTAGAAACAACACACCGACCTTCTAATAATGTTACTTTGACAGCTTACAATTAATATTCGCATCCACATACCGTGGCTGAAGAAAATAATTGTAAGTCATTATTTTGAGCACTCGAAAACGTTAAATTATTATATCCATTAAAAAAACATTATCGTTTTATTTTTTTCTGTATAATTTTAGAAAATCAACGATAAAGCTATTCAGTACAGTGACCGAGATCGTCTGGTTTATGTAAGCGCTTTCATAATGGAAGTTCACAGACATTGCTGTATGGGTAAGGGACACGACATTTATACGTATCGTGTGCGCATGCGTAGTACTGTGTTTGTAAAAATGTCTGTTTTACAGCAATTAAAATCTTTTCTTTTAACAACCTCGTCTGAATGAATGTTATTGTTTTGATAGATATAAGTACTTTTATCATATCGTATTCGTAAGTCTTTAATTTATTTTTCTACAGAATACTATTCGTCTTGTGAGTTTATAGATTTTTAATCTGGGTCACCAATTTGCTCAAGCTTTTGTTTTACTATCACGTTCTGTAAACGAATTCATTAAACGTATTCTCTTTATAACTTTGCTTGTCCTCAAATGATACAATTTCTCGTAAATTTGTAAAAAAGTGCCAGCTCATTATGCTCTTTATCAGAAAAGCACAAGGAATAATAATAAGAACCATGAACGTGTGTTCATAAGCTTTCATTGTCAGTGGAGATTTTTTCATTTCAGTTTTTTATTGGATTAGGACCTCAGTTGCTCCTCATCTCATTTATTTATCTGTTGCACTGATTGGTATTTTAGTAGAACAAGCTAAAAGAATAGCTGTCTCACATGAAATAATCAGAAGTCCAAAACTTTATCATATTCAACAACGGTAAGAGGCAAGTAATATGAAGTCAGATAACTTAACCGCTGCGTAACAGAAGCCCTGGATTGCCTTTTAGTCAATGATATGATGGGATTGTTCGCTCAGTTATTTATTCTGTATTCTAAAACCTTGTTTGATTTCATTTTAGTTCCTTTAAACATTCCACATTGCGCAAGTGAAGATTCAACACTATCTGGCTTTCATATACCTAAAGGTACTGTCATACTTCCGATGCAATACTCAGTAAGCATGGACCCTAACCTCTTCAAAGATCCAGAGACGTTTGATCCCGAAAGGTTCATTGATGAGGAAGGACAATTGATAAACAACTTACCATTTGTTCCATTTTCCATTGGTAAGATGACTCGTACAACCTCTTAAAAAGAAAAGATTAGAAACAAACAAACAAAACAATTATACAGTTTGAACTCTAAAATAAATCTCATGTGTTGTTAACATAACGTATGACCTTTCCGGTAAAATATTTTTTTGAATTTGTGTTGCCATGGGTTAAATGTTCTTTTTAAAGGATGTTCAGTCATATATTTGAGGACAGTTGCCTCAATTTTGGATTTTATATAACTTCCCACACCTCTCCACATATATCATTCAACTAAAGCAGTGGTGAATGGTTTTTTACATATAACAGTTTGTCTCTAACCGTGTTTTCACGGTAGTGACTTTTCAGGGGTCCAAAAATATGACTCCATGCGCTTTATATACATTATGTTCCTTTAAGCAGAATATCAAATTAATGTTCATTATTATGAATTTTAAAAAGTGTTTAACTAAGTAAAAACTGTCGTCAAATGTACATATAATGTGATTTAACCAGCCTTAAGCAGTTACTATAGCCAGAACGTTTCCTATTCTGATTAAAATATTAGGACAATCATCTTACTCAGGTAGTAATAGGAAATAATTTTAGTGATAAAATAGTTAATTATTTCATAGCTTTCGTAAAAACTTCCAAAATTTCATTTGGATTGTGAATAATTATGCATTTCGAAAAACTATGTGATATTAAATTTCCTGAATTAGCTGTATCTTTTTTCGTCGAGAGGCTTTTCAGTTTAAGATCTCCATACGGAGTTAAAATGGTGACCTTTTATATAGCATAAGTTCATTACTTATAACTAGTATTATCATATTTTATACAGGACCACGAGTTTGTATGGGTGAGGCATTGGCAAGAACTGAGATGTTCCTTGTAATTACAACATTGCTTCAGAACTTCAAATTTCTCCGAGAAGATCCTAATATTCCTCAAAGTTTCGAATCGGATGCCAATTGCAGTCAACTGAATTGTCCACTACCAGTCAAGCTTAGGGCTATTAAGAGAAAACAGACTGAATAATATTCACTGACAAACATTTAAGTAATTGTGTGAATCAAACGCATCAGAATAACTTATATCTCTTTGTTTGTTTGTGTCGTAACAAATAACAATATATCATGTAGAAGTATATGCTCACATTTATTTTTATCTTACAATTTCTTTCTATCCAGCTAGCTTACAAACGTCGCTAGTTCTACTCAGGTGCCCGTTCGTGCCTAAAATAATGTACAGATGGGCACCTGAGGTCTTCATCCACCAGTAAAGCTTGAATGTCGCCATATGTCCTATACCATGTCGGTGTGACGTAAAACCATATCAAACAAACAATTTCTTTCGAGGGATATAATGAATAATCTGACTGCATTATAATACAATAATAAAACATTCTGAAATTGTAATAATATAATAAGAGCTCGGTTTTTCAGTTACAGTTACCTTTCAATAAGGTAAGAGTCCTATAAGACAATGTGTCTGAATTACAAGTGGTGCATTTGCAAACTATCACGAACAAAATTTAAACATACATACATGCATTAACTTCAATTCAACATACTGATACAGACTAGAATGAATAACAATATACTATTACTTTGGACACCTTTTATGTGAAGAAGTTCAACCTTCTTAAGATTTCAATATCTTCTGACCAATATTTCTACGTTGAGAACAAGAGATGCAGACATGACATACATTAGTAAATATAAGCTTGCCAAAATCGGAAAGTCTGGATCTATGCTGTCGCAAACCCATTATGTTGGTTTTGTCATGACGCGGCTCAAATGCTTTACTTTGTGATAATGTGTAATCAAAGTTTACCAACTCTATTACAAGTAGAGAAACTGATAGCGAACAGCATGGATCCTGATCAGACTGCGCGGATGCGCAGGCTGGTCTTGATCCATGCTGGTCGCAAACACACTATGTTAGTTTTGTCATGACGCGGCTCATTTAATGGTGCATTATCTAGACATAAAACACTTAAAGCACCGTGTTTATGCGAAAATAACGGTTGATTCGTGCCTTTTTATTTTCAATTTGATTAAATACAAAAATTAAAGCCGTCTATTAAAACATCTTCATCTTTATGCCTGACATTCAAAATATATATTACCTATTTATAATTCATCTTCTTTTGTAAATACGATTATATCATCAGAAAAAAAGACTTGTCACGTTCGTTGTGATTGAGAATTCAATCTTTTCTACGGCCATTCGCTCTGTACTTTTGCCCTGGCTCATACAGAAGTTATCATTTCCACCATAACATAAATTATTTTATTTCAAACGGGTATTCTATCACTGAAGCATAGAAAAACATATCTGTTTTTGGGAAATATTACACCTTATCACATAAACCGCGGCGCAGGAAAGTAATAAAGCCATTTAATAATCAAAGCACAGAAGGCGCTGAATTTGTTTGGGTCTCAGAATGTCAGAAAGGTGAAGGTTGTGAGATTATAAACCAATTTGTTTTTGTATAGTGCCACCAATGCTTTCCAACGTTTTAATTGTTTAATGTTTAATTGGCTATAAGACTTATTGCAACACTGATATTCAATCCAATGTTGATTTGACTTAAACAATTTGAAAAAAAATGAGTTGCCTTAACTGGGATTTGAACTCCAGACCTCTCGCTTCCTAAGCAAGCGCGCAAACACCTCGGCCACGGTGAATTTCTATGTTAACGGCCTCAAGAAAACCATATTACTCTAAATTAGGGTTTGTAACGACGCTAACTGTTGTTTGACACAGATGTAAATATTCATGGAGCTTACTATAAGAATATGTATCTATAAAGAATATAAAACAATATTAGAAATCTTCGACCATTCAGGAGTTATTTTAATTGAAAATTAATGCGCCTGTCATTTGACCATCTTTACGCAGTGATCTCCCCTAAATTTTTCGGCGTTAGTGTACATATAAAGGGAAGTAACCGCTTCAAAAAAGCGGACTACTTTCGGCATTTGCAATTAACAGCAGTAGAGTCTGAAATTTCGCTACCATTATTTGTCTGGTCTGACGACCCAAACAAATAAAAACGATATTACACTAGTGTAATAACACCTTGACGTGACGTCATTTGCACTATATAGAAACATAGTGTTAAAGCGCGCTAATGTTAGCATACCACTATAAACGCGTCATTGAAAAATTACTCATTTTAACAGTTTATTGTTTTTGTTTTATATATGTGATAAAAAGAATATTATATTCGTGTAGATTCAATATTAAATTTATTGAACTCGTTGAATAAAAAAACTATTATGCTCGCCAGAGGCTCGCATAATATGATTTTATTCAACTCGTTCAATAAATTTAATATTGAACTACACTCACTCAATATCCTCTATGTATAAACTGTTTACATCAAAATGTAATGTGTAATATTATACCAAAAACAGTCGCCTTACTATGAAAATTTGTTGATGCGTGTAAAGTTATATGTTTTGTAAAACCTTGGGCTCAAATATGACTTTACTTCAATGTTAGGAGATGTTAAGATATATTAACGATCAAATTTACACCTAAAAAGCTGTCATGGAGTATGGCATATCATTTAAAATTACTTGGAAAATAAATATGGAATTCGCTGTTACTTTAATGCTGATAGTAATATTTTGTGTGACGTGGTACATTGTAAGAACCCCTAGCAAATAACCACCCGGACATTTTAAATTTCCAATCGTTGGTTCAATATTTTTACTGTACAAACTTTCAAAAAGAAGGAATCACTTAGTGTTTGCTGATGAGGCCAGAAAGTATGGAAGCGTTTTCCGATGGTACTTAGGGAATCAAATGTTTGTGGTTCTAAGTGGAATCGACGTCATAAACGAGGCTCTGGTGGAGAAAGCAGAAATATTCAGCGACAGACCTGAAAACAAAGGGGAAGTTACAGGTGCATCAAAAGGTGGGTCCTTCTTTTCATACATTTAGGCAAATGTTGCCCTGGAACTTGTATATGTCTTCTCACCTTAATCCTAAATGAGTTTAATTTATGTTTTTCCAATAGTGGTTTTATTAACTTATTGATTTAAAAATGAAGAAATGCACATTATTTTTAAAACCTTGTTTAAAAACCATTTAAAAAATAATACATGTGAGTAATACATGACCTATAATTTCTTATTGAATCTTAGAAAAAAATATAAAACATGTTCAGTTTGTGTTTAAGAATATCTCTGTGCTGAGTTTACCCTGTAAAAAACATTTTTCAACGACCTTGATTTAATAGAACAGAGTAACCGCCAAAACTTAAAAACCAATGTTTGGTATCTCCTTTAGGTGACTTCTGTTCACAGGTTTCACTGTAAGTAACAAGATGCATAAATAAATATTCGTATCATAACTTACATTGTACATCTGTACGCACCACAAATATGTGAGAAATGACACCATGTTGTTATTTCACATCAATTTGTAAAGATGTACAGTTACTGAAGTTTACAAAATTCAGTTAAGATGTTTGCGATATTTATGAATATTACAGCCATAATTAATACTTTTCAATATATCTTTAAAATACTTTTCACTTATAATAATAATTATAAATTCTCATTTTCTTGGTGTATTCCTCAATTATTAAGCATGAAAAGTTTAAACCTCGTGCAGGTATAGTGTGGAGTAATTATGGTCAATATTGGCGAGTACGCAACGGGCACTACATGATTTTGGTGTCGGGAGACCTATAGAAGAGAAAATAAATTTTGAAATTCAGGTCGTCACTGATGTACTTGAAGCAGCCGATGGTCAACCCGTATCCATAAGTGATCTCGTGCGGAAATTAGTCGCTAACGTCAATTATGAAATAATTTTTGGTAAAAGGTAATCATACACAAACTAAATCCAGTAAAATTTTGAATATTTGATTCACAGTGCATACTGCGGCAACAGATTCCACGCAAAATGAAATATTTCTTGAAAAAAAAATGGCGATAGCATTTTAAAGTGATATTGTAAAAATATTTATATTTACAATAATAATATTTTGTTCTGGAACAATTTAAAATCTGCTATATCGGATAATGTTTCTCACCTTTACCAAAAGAAGAAAAAAACAACACACACACACACGCAAACGCACACACACCAACACACGCACGCACACCAACACATACGCACGCACACACACACGCACACACACAGAAACATTTTGTGGTGTTTATATTACAGACCGCCTCCGTGGTCGAGGGATAAGAGCCGATATGACTTCTAATCAAGTTACCTCTCTGACGTGGGTTCCATCCCCGGGAGATGCTTGGTAGTTTAGCACGAAGGATTGTAGTCTAGTACTGGTGTAACTCTCCAGGAACGATGGTTAGGAAACTACCCGCCTATATGAATGAAATACTGTTGGGAAAGGCGTAAAATGAAACAAAGAAACAAACAAGTTATATAACAGATCTTCCTATGGTGGCTGATTTGTTCCAATCGTGTTTTCGCCATTTTAACTTGCTAATTCTCGATTTTTCGCTTGGCGGGGTCGCGGGGCGAAACACGCTAATTAGCGTGGGCGAAGTTTTATTTTCTAAACTTCGCCCCGCGCCCCCGCAGTTTTATTTCTTCAATTTCGCTCCGCGCCCCGCGGATTGAAGTTATTTTAATAAACTTCGAACCGCGCCCACGCTAACTAGCGTGTTTTTGCTCCGCGCCCCTGCCATTTTAACCTGTTAATTTTCCACATTTCGTATGGCGGAGTCGCGGGGCGAAAACAAGAATGGCACAAATCAGCCACCATACTTTCCATTATGGGCTAATTCACTTTGTGTATTGAAATGTGTCATATCACGTGTTGCGTCTTAATGTCCATCATTGTAAGACATAACGTCGCGTCCAAATTCAGGCCCCTTATCCTTAGCATTTGTGAGGGCATTTTAAATAAATTTGCCAACCTACAGTTTTAATAAATTTTCACTGTACATCCTTAGGTTCGACTACGATGACCTAGAATTAGATCGGATCACGGAGTTATCGGATGTTCTCAACAGTGCTTCGTCTGTTAGTGCTGCTTTCTTTTTGCCGGAGTTCCTGGCTAAATTCGTCAAGAAAACGGTAATATTTCCCCTTAGGGTTATCAGGAATAGACCAACTCCGGAATAGTCGTTATCCAGAATTCGGCAAATGTGGGTTTTTCCATGCTAATCAATAGCTTCACGTGGCACTACCGGTCACAACACATTAGTCAACCTGTTACGCCTATTTCGTAAGAGTTTGTTTGTACCCCCGGATTAGCTGGGAAAACCCAAAATATTCTTTATTCTCCGGAGCAAGTCCGTTAAGGATATTTTGTGTTTTCCCAGCTAATCCGTATGTTCAAACAAACTTATACAGTTACAGCTTCGAAAATAAGTGCAACAGGTCGACAAGTCTAATCTATTGTGATGTGCTATATAACGGTAAAAGTTTGTTTGTACCACGGATAAGCTTGGGGAAAAACCTTTTGCCGAGTTCCGGATGACATCTGTTAACCATAAGATCAAAAGATGTACTTCTTTTCACATGTTTAATTCATGCTGAATATCTTGGAGTCATTTATTTGCGATAACTTCACTGTATTTTTATGTAAACCAGGTTTCTTTATATGAAGTATTTATTTTGTTTTGTTTTATAAAATTATATGAAAAAATATAGTAAGAGTGGTCGCTTTTTGTATTTTATTTCAAAAAATTTACCAAATATTTATTTTTGTGACAAACAATTAACTTGTGCAAATATTATTCCATAGTTACATCAGCACAGTGTGAAACATCTGCCTGTATTTTATACATACATTTGAACTGAGGAACCAGTCTGTCTGTTCAATGTCGTTGAAACGAAACTACAATATTTCCGATTTTTTTTGTCGTTGTAAGGATTCCGAGATCGAGGAAAAGAGGAAAGTGGTCATGAATGATATCGCAAAATATGTTGGTGAACAAATTGAAGAGCACAGAAGCACATTTGATCCTGCTAATATACGAGACTTCCTTGATCTATATTTAGACGTTGACAGGAACAAGACAGATGAGGAAGATGCCTTTATAAATAGTAACGAACGTTTCTCGCAAAAATACTCTGGAAAATCAGGACCGGAATTCATTGAGTATAAAACATCGTCTGAAACATTGAATATGCAAATTAGCATAACGTTATTTTTCTGAAATAAAGTAAATGAGATTATCATATCACAAATTGTCTCCAATTTAGCAAATATTGATTGAAACAGGGTGCATTTAAAGATATACTATGTTCATCCTTGAGTAAAATATATTTAATCGCAGGAATTATTTGAAATATATGAAATTCTAACTGAATATTTTTCATTTGCATAAAATATTGAACTATGTTTGAGTATCTGTGTTTCCTATTACAGGTCAAGTAAATTTGGTCTTTTCTTGAAAAAAAAAACTGCTTGTTTTTTTATGACACTATAAATTCATATTGTGGCCACCTATAGGGTATAGAATTTTATACATAACATATCTACTTTGTGTGAAGTCAAAGCATGTTTATTTTATATTTACAAAGAGACTGTGTAGCAATTGTCAATATTTTCTTATATCAAATTCTTTAAATAATGATGGGCACGAACAGTTGGAACTAGAAAGAGCCTAAACAACCTTAGCATATCATATATTTTCTCAAGTGTTTAACGATGGCATTCTTAATGTAGATAACGCTATATAGCATACTAAATATCAAACTTTATATTAAACAAATAATGTATTTTAGTAACCTATTCATTTCGTCTTTCTTTTTCGAATAGGGGACAGCATGTTTTGGGTCATAGTTGATTTATTTGTCGCGGGTACCGAAAAATGCCAGAAGGAAATTTAAACGGTATTGAATAATATAAACATTTTATGTGAAAGTTAGTATATAGCACAGTTACCTGACTGTGTTAGACTAAGTCCGTTTCTTTAGGTTTTTGTTTTTTGCAATGTACTACCAAATGATACCAAGCATGCATATGAATTTAAGTTACAATTTCTTTTTGATATCAAATTAGATATCAAAAATTATATTATTTCTTTTAAACGTAGTAAACAATTTTTACAATTTATTCGTTCGTTCGCTCAGTCGGCCCTTCCTCCCTCCCTTCCTTTTCCAGGTATTCATTGATTTATTCATTCATTCATCTGCAGTGCTATTCATTTTTCGGTTTAAGATAATATTTAAACTGTCTATACGTCATGACACTTTTCAGCTTCAATGGTGGCTTGAAGAGAGAGGTCCCGGTTTGTCGCCCCGACTTACTACAAGCTAGGTTAAAATCGACTTCCGTGGAAAATTTTCTTGAAAGCTCACTATAAATGTACACTTTCCTAGCAGGATTCGAACAGACCCTGATTGAAGCGAATGATTCAAAGTCTTTGTTAATGTTAATTCATAACAGAACAGAAACAGCACAGAAACTTTATTTCTTGGTTTAAGCATAAAAAGCTCATCACCATATTACATATACAAATACAAAATATAATACATAAATGACACATGACATGAATATATATAATTACAAAATAATGGTTTATGTGATGTCCTTATCCTAAACATTTTCCATAAATAAATGTTGGTCAAACACCATTTTATCAGCCAATCTTTTGAAATTACAAGTCAATTCAGCTCAACTTGACTATGACAATATGAGCATAATGTCACTTTAATATACATATACATTGAGTTTGTATTTGTATGATTGCTTTGATGGATGTACAATGCTTTTTTGCATGTATCGAAATTTCAACAGCACTCAACTTAAGATAGATTCAAATACATTTATCTTTGTAAAAAAACTTTCAAAATTGGAAATTGCGCAAATCATAATATTATGATATTCAAATAGCTAAAACATTTTATCTTCCGATGACATTCTCCGATTTCAATGATTGCAATTTTAATTTTAAAGTACAAATTGTAATTCTTTGCAACTAACTGTGCAAATACTCACGACACTGCTCTTCTTGGAAGTCACTAACGCTCGTTTTACATTGTTTTGTTTAAGAAGGTGGCACTGAGGATGTTTGTAGATCTTATGTTAGTCCTTTTTGCTTCATCACGTCTCGTAAATGACATAATTTAACCTTGTCTGTTCGTATTAATCATTGTTTATTACTCCCCCCCCCCCTCTAAACAAAGATGACGTTGCGTATGCGCATTGTAATGAGAAATCTTCCGTACAAACATATGAATGAATACAGTGTTGCGTGTACAGACAGTCACCAACGGCGCTATAAAGGCCAATGGGATATTTATGCTGTTGTTTACGGTGACGACCTCAATTGCTCCTCATTGAACAATTTCAAGCACTGGCAAGCACTTAGATAGAACAACAGACCTTCTCGTCTAGCACATGATGTAATTCGAAGTCCCGAACTCGATTTCATTTTAGTGTCTTTATTTTATTTCATTTTAGTTCCCTTAAACCTGCCACATTACACAAGTGAAGATACAACACTATCTGGTTTTCATATACCTAAAGGTACTGTCATACTTCCGATGCAATACTCAGTTAGCATGGACCCTAACCTCTTCAAAGATCCAGAGAAATTTGATCCCGGAAGGTTCATTGATGAGGAAGGACAACTGATAAACAACTTGCCATACGTACCATTTTCCACGGGTATGATTTCTCGTACAAAGCAATATATAAGATATATAAACAGGTAATAAAGATATACACAAAATAAACTCTGAACAAAAATGTGCTATAAACTCAACGTAAGAACTCCAGTGGTAAAATATTAGTCAGATGTATTTTTCTCTCTAAAATGAAATAAAATAAAGGAAATAAAATGAAATAAAATGACTAGCTATGTTCTTTTTTTAACATTCAGCTGTACTCTCATTTTATCAACAGGTATAGTTATTTAATAAATGGAGATATTTTGAAGGTTTAACTAATAAAAATTCCATTCCCTTATATTGACATAATCATAAAATTGTTTTTTTTTTGTTCAGTCATATGTTCAGACATATTCAATTGCGCAATTGCTTATTCAGTACAAGTAAAACGTTGTCCCCCACAAACACCTTTCAACGTTTCCAAAACTATCATCTTAAGCAGGGGCAAAGGATAAAATGACTTAGACATCTTGCCTCGTCAACATAGTCATGTTAGGAAGCAAGTGATTTGTAATGACTCCAGCTTTGAAGATGCCATACTTTGCGTTGAATTTTATTTAAACTTTAATGAAAAAACTGTTCTTATGATTAAAATGTTGTTAAGTCTAGATCTAATGACTTAACCTTCGCTGAGGCAGTTACCAATTCTGGTCCAAACATTCAGAAAATCTCTTACTCTGAAAGTGATTGGATATAATTTTAATGTAAAAGTTGCACGGATTTGCATAAGTTGTTATTTTCATATTGACTGTAAATAGTCATTTATGTCTAAAAACATGTATTTTTCATCACTTTGATTTCTTTAAGTTAGTTCACTGATTTAGAGACGTGCCACCAAGTTTCACTTTATGTGTATTTTGGCGAATTTTAGACTTTTAGTATTTGATATTGAAAAACAATAATTACTACCTTGTTTCATCATATCATTTATACACGACCACGAGTTTGTATGGGTGAGGCATTGGCAAGAACTGAGATGTTCCTTGTAATTACGACATTGCTTCAGAACTTCAGTTTTCTACGAGAAGATCCTAATGTTCCTCAAAGTTTCGAAGCTGACGTCACTTCCAATACTCTGAATCGTCCACTACCTGTCAAGCTCCGGGCTATCAAGAAAAAGATGACAGAATGATATTGGCTTGCACATCTTACAAAAAAACAAAATGAAATTAAAACGCATCAATACTTTTTGCCCATAAACTCGGAAACATGTTTATTATCTAGGAATATTAAAGTTGTGTCCTTTTGTTTTGTTTTTGTGTGTGATTTGATTTTATATAAATTTTTTTTGTCTTTTCAGATAACTACGATAACTCGTATGTGCTGTGTTGGAGAACAAGTCAACGTTATTTTCTTACAAGTTCTTGTTCTAAGTGATTTAAACATTATAATCAGACTGTTTCTACAAAATATATGTTTAACGCATTTTGGAACACATTATGTATTATTATTCCTCACTTTTTATAATGGTAATTGTACATAAGTTGAGTTATTCGTACTGTTAATTCAAGTGTATTATGTCATGTATGTGACTAAAATTGCTGTACTATTAAATATGTAACAGTAGTTTTTCATAGTCAAATTCTTAAAAATAAAATCCTATAGAAACAATGTCCCACAAAGAAGTATTTGATTGGCGTAATGAAATAATTGTAAAACATATATGCAGGCTTCATAACCTCTGACCCCTTTCAAAATTCCATTTTGCTTAGTTCCGCCTATTGTTTTCTCGTTTAGGGCACACGCTTGCTTTGCTTGGGGACCATACGCCGCTATTTGTGGATGGCACCTACGTGTCACATAGAAGGCTCCATTATTACCGCCGTATGAACACATCTGCAGATGCTACTAAATTCAAAATCTCACCATTTTCATTCTTAAATGTTGAGTTATGCTTAAGCTGGGGCTAGGGGTCGTGGACGGTAGTTTGCATTTGACAGTACAGTCCATGAGGCTCACTCATTCGAGTCTGCAACATTTTCAATTTTACCGTTTTGGAATATCATTAGGGCTTCTTATTTTCTCTATTTTGTGAAAACAACAACAAATTCTTCGTAAAGATGCGGTTACAGTCTCGGGTAACAGTATTTTCCTCGGGATGTCATGGTTACTATTTCCCACAAACATATATGTTATTTATTTAATAATTAATGCACGATTCAAAGATCAAATATTCTATGGCATAATAACGAAAAATGATGGTGCAATACGCAAGACTGACAACTTTGTAATTGCAATTACCACGCACAGAAACATAATATATATGCTTGCTTTTTTATATAATCATAAAGAAAATTAATACACATTATTATTTAGAACAGATTTCTGAACAGAAGTAGAATACCTTGAAATTTAAAATCACTTGTCTTCCAAGAGCCGATCACAATTTAATTCTTACAATATGAATACAATTATTCTGATTGTTGTTTTGTCCCCCATCAAAATTTGAATAATTACATTTAAGGTTACCTGTATTTTAAAATCATATTCTAATCAGTGTTATGATTTATTCATCATAAAAATGTACTTCGATTGCAAAGTTCTAATTAATTAAATGTTGATTTTTATTTAGTTTTCATGTCAACTATATAATAAACGGTCACTGTCATACTTGAATTGGATATCTGCAAATTTCATGCAAACTTTCAAACCTGAAGCATGTGAAATATAGTTTAGTGCGTTTGTAATGTTAATTCTATGTAGTGTAGTTTACGTAATGCCTTAGTGGAGTTGAGATATTCCCGCATCTGTGATGTTACTCTTCTGCGCATCGGTCGAATGTTCCACTATCGCTCACTGAAGTAACGTGAGTGTATTCTGTGAGCACAATTACATAATGTTTTACACAATATTATAATGTCGGACAATACTACGCATTTTATATTTACAATGGTTTTAATAACCTGTTTGTTTTTGTTCTTGGTGTTCAAACTGTTATAGGAAAGGATTATTACAAAGATCATTTTGAAAATTGCATATGTACGGATTATGAAGTGGAATGTCATTATGAGAAAAAACTGTCTGGAGATATTACAAAATTGCTTCATTATATCAAAGACGATGTGACTTCTATTACCATTACTGACAGCAATCTACAAAAATTACCGGCCAATACGTTTGGTTCGTGCAGACATGATATGTCTCTGGAATTACTCAGTTTAAAAACTGTGGATTTGTCAAATAATAACATTTCAACAATTCACAGGAAGACCTTCCATTGTTTTCCTAACTTAGAAACTCTTATATTGAAGAACAATAATTGGAAAATTTCCAACATGCCGTTTGACACAAATTACTTTGCCAGTCTTCCCTCTCTGAAATATTTAGACTTGACGAACACGTTCTATGGAGACTGGGACGACGATCTCCAGGTCGTTCCACTGGCAAGAATATTTGGCGACTCGGATTATATTTCGCTAGAAACTCTGGAGCTTAGTAACAACAAACAGTTACTGTTCACGGATTCATTCTTATCCACAAACGTTCTGTGCCACATGCCAGCCCTTAAGGCATTGAACCTTGACAATAATGATCTCCATTATGCTTTATTACCAATGGAAACAGGTTGCTTGGATAGTCTTGAAATGATTGATTACTCTTACAATCAGATACAAGCACTTTCTGTAGAGTTTATGAACAAACTTGAACAACTGCAGAATCTTCGGTTTGTAAAACTTGACCACAATCCATTTGTATGCGACTGCAGACTTATAACCACTTACAAGTGGTTAAACGAAACCACCGTTCCAGTTAATAAAAGTGAGTTAAACTGCACGGCAGATGAAATAATTCCGCGGATCTACTACAAACCAATCATTGATCTGTCCATGTCAGACCTCGTGTGTTTGGACTCTGAGCTCAACAGCGCCCTTTCAGCAGAATATAACATCGCATTTCTTATTTTGTTTGCTGTATGTTCAGTGTTGTTCAAATAGACGCACACTCGATTATAATGCTTCGAAAAATTACTGTTGGAGATATTTGATATATGATTGTACACAATGTAAAAGAACTAATTATTAATAACATATGATATGATGATCATAGTGAAATGTCTGTTTTATATTGATTGACAGCTATTTTATGGCCGATGATTAATTTTAACATATTTTATTCCAGAAAATACGTGTACATTAATGATATACATACATTTATTCAAGTTTTATATACATACATTCAACTTTGTACATTGTGCAAATGCTCTAGAAGGACGGACATCAAATCTCATATAGTTCTTATCCAAAACAGATATTTTTTCTATATTTTTTTTAATTCTTTTTTATGGAATGGTATATAATTTCTGATTTACTGGTACATGCCCTTTTGCTTTAAATTAGAAATATATCTTCTGAATGATTTAAATTATTTTAGACACTTTATTGATAATAAGCAAAATCTAATGTAGAATAACTCTCTTTTTGTCATGTTTATATTGTTGCTCTATGGCATTTATGATTTTAGACTAAATGTATCTTTTTAACAAATACAAATATTTAGTGTCAGTAAAAAGGCCAAAGTCTTCGGACTGAAATAATATGAAGTAAGATTTCATTAATTAGTAGAATATTTGTTTTCATACCTTTGTGCTAACTATACCAAGATAACATTTAATGAATGAATGATTATTGTGTTGTAAATATTGACTTGATGTCTTTGACGATTTGGTGTGTTATTTGCTAAGGGAATTTATTTGACTGCCGAATGTAGAAAACGATCTGTTGTTGTTGCTGTTATTGTTGTTTGTTGTTGGTTTTTATTAATATAGTGGTTGTCTTTGTAGTTTAATCCAGAAGTCACACATTACTATATCACCTAATAGTGACTTAGATCTATTATCAAACGGCGCTAAGGTCGTTGACTTCAAAACACTTGCCACTCACCGTTGTGAGTTCGAATACCGACAGGGACTTAGATTTTCTGCATGTGATGAATCTATCATGTTAGTTAAGGGAACGTCGGTGGTTCTAATCATTTGCCCGTTCTTACCTGAATGAATGCATGGAATGGCAACTCTCCCTGCACCAGTAAAGCTGGACAATAGCTATAATTATATGACCTACACTGTGTTGTTGTTGCGAAGTAAAACCCAACAACAACAAAAATGACGCTTGCATATTACGTTGTTTGACCTTTATTCTTCATTATTCTTTATTTCAGTATATCAATCAGTGCATTATAATTTATAAATTGTAAGGGATATGTTTTGGATTGGTAATATAAAACGGTATCTTTTGCAGTTTGCAGGTCTATAAGGACCACCATTTTACTATTAACGCATGCATCCTCTATTATATAAAAGTGATCTGTCCGTCAACAACAATTATCAATCATGCTGAAATAATTGTGATCCATTGAAAAACAATATATGTCCGCTTCAAAATGATTGATACAATATTTATAAATGATAAACATGTTATAGATTTGTAATAGAAAAAAGTAACAAAGATCCTCTTTTCCTAAAAAAAAGTAACAAAGATCTTTCTTTTTTGTAACAATAAATGATACTACATATAGATGCTTTTACCTACAAGCAGATTAAATGTAAAAGATACGATTACCCATCATAATTAAAGATAATCCTTACACCCTTGTGTTTATAAAACCCTTGTCGGTGTGAATAACAGACCATAAATCAAAATACGTGGTAGTTTAGTATCATCTATTCTTTATTGGTAGTCACAAAAATGACAGTGACTAAATCCTTTACATATCAATTCACTGTCAATTTGTATAGCTAATTGAATCTTATTAAATATTTTATATATCATTAACAGTTATACTAGATAATAATTTATTAATTTAATTATATCGCATTGTTTTCATTCACAAAAGTCAATTCATAGATGCGGATCAGTTTTTCCCTGAGAAGATTGCAAAAAAATTGAAAGGGGGTAGAGTAATGCATATTCGAAAGGAGATTGCATTTTACTAGTTTTCCAGAGGGGTCACAAGCTAAATGTGTGCGCAAATTTGGCTATTTAAAACATTCAAATCTCGTGAAATCACGGATTCGACAAACTTGCCAGATCTTAGGAAGTCATAACTAGGGGGTGTCATAACCTCTTAAGCGCCCCCTTTCATGATCCGCGCTTTCAATGCTTCTAAATTACTTGTTGGTTATCAAGATGTATATGTTACAAAATGCACTTTCCCCCGTTTTTTCGTCACACTTTGTTAAAAGAAGAACCTGGAAAACAACAGTGAAGCAACACCTGCCAGATATATGTACAACCTATATACGCTACAGAAACATGAGTAATTATGTAATTGAGTCGCATTTTAAAATTAGCTGTTACCAATATAATATTATTCATTTTATTATTCAATGTCTACTATTAATACATCGTAAGTGAGCAGACAGCGTAGCGAGTGTCTAGTCCCCGATGGAACACGACTAAAATAGCACGTTTACACAATATGACACATAAAATTGCGAATGATAACAAAATATAATCCGTGTACAGATTTCCGGAAAGCATGGATATTTTGAAGGTTTATTATGCTACCGTTATAATGTATGTGCAAAACTATTATTTAAACACTTGTGTAACCAATTCAAATATACCCACATTTTAAACGACGGTAAACAATATAAACAGACTGAACCAGAGTTTCTAAGAAAGAACATGCATAGTATCTACATTTATTTAGAATATGGCATGGGTAGCTATTTTTGCCTTAAACCCCCTGGTATTACGGCGGTCTTTTTACTTCCGCCCTTGGTGTGATGTCACGACAGCTATAAGTTAAAAATAAATCTGATCTAATACGAAATCCCAGATAAATCACTTAGTTACAAACATTACAAAAGAAAGTATCCGTTTTGCAGCGAAGAATTTCATGTACTGTAGTGATGATAATATGTTTGCATGTTTGAGGAAATTCACATTGTAATTTGTAAGTAGTTAATCCTTTTGTTTTGCCAAATAATCATGAGAATTTTATAGATTACATAGTTAAACTATTGTTTTTTGTGTCAAATAAGTCAACCAGAAATCAAATGAATTTTTATAGTCTTTATTCAAATTAATGTAGAGGCCAATAAACACTAGAAATAATAAGTTTTGATTGCGTGGAAGAACGGTTAGGTTACACACTGCTAAATCAGCTATTTTTGTAGACACGATTTAGTTCCTTCATATCACAGCCGAGTAACAGCGCTGCTGCAAAAACGTGGTCGAATTCATGTTTACTGTGATTTCCAATTATTAATTAAACTAGACCGGTTAATGTTATGTGGTTTCGTCGCATAAACAAAATCAATAAAAAGCATACAATATTATTAGTTATTTTGAAATTTTCATCAGGATATCAGTGTCAACGGACAAAAACGTTGATGGAAGGCCAGGTGATCACACTCATCCCCAATCCAACTGGTCCTATACCATTGTCAAATATCCAAATTCGACTTCTTATCCTTGCTATGTCCGTAACCCCTCCAGGATCGTGTAAAGGGGAGGGGGCAGGGATCGGAGGCAGTGATTTTAAGTGTAGTGCATTGCACAATCTGTATCCCTTTCCAAAATTGCTTGCTTACGGTTATACCTAACTTTCTCATGTTTTTCTAAACTGAAAATAAAGTTTTGACCTGATCATCATCAAAATCAACATAAGAAAAAAAATCCACCATCACTAGGATCGTCACCACCGTCATCATTATCATCTTTACTAACATCTTCATCATTACCATAACCGCCACCATCTCCATCATCCCCGCCACCACCATCATCATCCCCATCTCCAATATCGCCACCAACACCATCATACCCATCATCAACAACACCAACGTCATCATCATCATCAGCACCATCACGATTATCACCTTCACGGAGATATTGAGGGTTTGTACTCGTCTGATTTGATTCAACGTTAATAAATAATTTAAGAGATAAAAGTTGTTTCTGTTCAATCAGTTGGTGGCATTTAATCGCATATTACCAGCGATATGCATGTCAAAAGATGATGAATAAAAACATAAGTACAAACAAGTTTCAATATTGCCGCTTCTGTGTTAACATTTATTTTCAAAACTAATTACAGGCTATATCCCACACATTATTTAAGCATTACAAATTGTATTTTAAAATATGCAGGTGTTGATTATTATTTAAGTATTTGTAATTTATTTTCATTTGATCATGTCACTGCTATTGAAAGAGACACAGACTAGGGTGATGATCAAGTGGCATCACGCTTGTGTCTCAAATTCAATACTAAACGAAAGACGAATAACGAAATGCAAAATTACCGGGTCAAACGTATACTGTATACAAAAATAGCGCCAATGCACCGTTTTTAATGCATATACTCTTGCAGATGCAATGCCTCCGGACTTTATTATATCCCTCGCCCCGAGGGCTTGGGTTTTAAATGTGTCCTAATGCTTTTGTTTCGTTTTGTTAATAACGCTAAAGAAGGTGCATAAATCCTGTATATTTATTAGATTTAAACTCTTATCTTTGTTGGTTCTAACTATTTTTTACGCCACATCTCCCATGATTATTCAATGAAATACGGATTCTACAGACAGCTCAGCTAAACTGTTGGAACTATGCTCAATTTTAATTTAAACTTCATAAAAATATTCCTTATAAAGTTCAGCAATATGTAATAACCAAACAATTTATATATTCTCCAGTCAGGTGTAAAGATGGATGAATATGAAGACGACAGTATTTCTGATGACGAGTCTGGAAATGATATCACCAACAATAATTACAGAGTGCATAGGGAACAGGGTGTTCAATATTTTTCCGATATAAGCCTTCCTTGTGTACTGCTCTTGGAAAGTGGTATTAATCCTTCAATATAACCCAAGAACAAAGAGCTCATAAACAAGATTCATTTTGCTTTATATGCATTTTACTCGTGTTACAAAAGGTTTTGTGTAATTTAAAGCTATTTTATCCAAAATGGAAACATTTTAAGTCGCTCAATAGAGCAAAATGTTGCAAGCTCCAAAATTACAATTACACATAATATTACTACAATAATAAAACGCCGTTTTTGTGTGTTGTTTTCTTTTGTTATTTGTGTTAGTGTTTATCTATACATTTTCATGGAATATTTAATGATTTTTTAGGAAATGATGACCCCTTGCATATTGATGCACATGACATGCATTCTCAATCACAGCGAAAGTTTCATATTGAAATCAGAGAGGAAGGTTATGATGGTCATGGACAGATCACCCCGGTTACTTGCCAAACAATTCCCGAACAGGTTTGATGATAACGGATTAGAAATTGATAATATAGATCTAAGAATGTTAATGAAATTTATTTCAATTTCTTACATGTACCATCGTTTACAAGTCGGGATGAATCTCTAATCAGAATTACCTATATGGTATTGTTTAAATTTGGAGTGTGTATTTATTTGCAAAGAAAAACTAGTAATCAAATATCGTCAGTTAAATATGTATCCTTTACAACTTGCACAATTCAAAAAAAATCTTTTCAGGGTTTTGGAATGGTAAACCACAAACATATTGCTCATGCGGTCGAGGCTTACCATGGTTCTGATGTACAAAAGATGGGATATATGATCAACTGTGTCAAAGATATCGAGGACATGCTCCATTCTTTTTTTGCTTTTGATAAAGAATGTAGACTACAAGAACGGTTTGAATACGTTGAAAACAGATTGCATTCTGACATAGCTGAGTTAAACAAATGCCTGGGTAAAGTTCGTGATGCAATTGAAAGGGTGGAGCAGTGTCCAAGGATCAAAGTACAATGTGACAGTGATACAGCTGACCATGACACTCAGGTAATAATGACAGTTCTTGTTATTTTCTTATATTATAGGAATATAGGAAAGGAATAGACGACTACCTGTATGAGAATCATAATTGAACCGAAACAAAAAAATGTCTCCAAATCAATTCATGCTTAACACTGTACATAATTTAAAGATTATATCGTGATTTTGAAATGCTACATTTGTAATAATTGAACTAAAAAAACATCACCATACAAATCTAGTTTAGAATAGCATTCATTGAAGACGTATTTTATTACATTTAAAACAATCTCATAAAAATTATATTTTTTGTAGACGGATACAAGTACTGTTTGTTCAAGGAAATACAGTAGTAAGTGCCTTAATGATGTATTTTAAAAACAAATAAATTATTTATATACACATGAAAATGATACCCCAAAACAATCTATGGAATTCAGTAATTGAAATTATGAATTACCTTCAGAATGCATGTTTTATTATCGAGACAACATCCACTGTTAAATGTTTATCCTGGGATATTTTAGGTATTGCCCAAAATTGATTACCTGTTTGAATAAGATATGTACATGATATAAATAAACAACTATATCAGTCAAGTAAAGTGGTAAAGACAGTTTGTGCATTTATAACCAAATGGTTTAAAGTGAAGATAAACTGTGTTACACAATGAAATCTTCTATTGTTTGTAAATGCGCCTTTGTTATCTTTGACAATTACGTACATATATATATATACACTGTATTATACAATGATAGTGTAATACTGTAATACATCTGAAATCCTCTGGATTTCTTTCTTTCCTAACTGGTACTGTCAAGCATAATTATAGTTTCCTTCATCACAATAATGAAAGAAAGCTATGCTAGGATAAAAAGATTTTAATATCATTTTATCCTACAAAATGTTCATAATACTATAATAATTATATAAAAAAACCTGTTTTGATGAGATGTTAACAGTCAATTTGTTTCAATATATGGGAATTTAAAAGGGAACTGAAAATAGTTTTAAAAAGACACGATTTATTATATAAGAACATGTATAAGAAAGGAATGATAACAATCAACGCAGCCAAATCATGCTATCTTGCAAAGTTGTTCATTTTCAGATGAGAAGTCTATATTTGAAAGACCGACGTCACATAATTTAACAGAATTCACAGAGGCTGGTGACAATATTGATGACAAAAGTGAAGAAAGTAATTCGGAGTCTGAATGTTCCGATAACACAAATATAACAGACGATTCGAATGAGAAAGAAACAACGTGTATGTTTGATGAAACCAATCTTCAGAGAGAAACTGGAACTCGAAATAAGGACATATTTAAACCGACGTTGGGGGAATACATAGAAAACTTCACATCTGAAACATCGATGGAAATGTCGCAGAAGGATGATTGGAAAATAGGTACATAATTGATCATATTAGACACATAATAATGGCGAAAAGGGTCATAGAGTAAGATTAACGTAAACGTATATAATACGTTCACAAAAACAGTGAAATCTATGCAGAAAAACTTGTACAAATGAAACATATTAAACTGGTACTTAATGCTTAAATACCATACAGGTATAAATGTCTAGAAAGAGACATTGTACATAGTCTGTGCATTAGTTATGAAATCTACAACATCCATTCACATATGATAAATGGATTACAATACTAGAAATGTGTCTAAAGATACGGGTGCCCCAACACTCCCCTGTTTTGTCAATCTACTGACTCTATGTCAAATATATTTTGGGCTACATGCGACACAAGAAAAAAAACTGAAAGTATTTTACTACGCCAAGGGCAGAAACTCTACAAATACTAAATAAAACCACAAGCAAACCTCAACGTGCATAACTAAACATGCTGACCAACATTCTTATAAACGTTCAGGAATATAGATCAAATACTTTTTGAGCTATGCATGAACAAGTTGAATATTGAAAATTACTCTAACAAAACAGAAAAAAAATCCCCACGAAAAACACCCTGGTACACAGCGTCACAATGATATTGATCTCATTATTCCTTTAAAGTTGGTTGATTTTAAGACACACATAACACAACATTTGGGAATGCTTTTTACTAAGTCAGGGCAATAACCCTACAAAAACTGAAAAAAATCCACGAGCAAACCCCCAGGTGCACAACAACATATGCTGACCATCATTCCAGTTAAATTTTATGACTCTAGGTCAATACATACGACACAAACAGAAAAATGCAAATTTTTACTAAGTCAAGGGCCATAAGTCTGACAAAACAGAATAAATCCACATGCAAAATCCCAAGAAGTGCACACAATTTCACATCCTATGCAACAATCCTGTAAAGTTCCATGACCCTAGGACAAATATTTTAGAGTAACGTTTGACACACAAGTTGAAAATTGCAAATTTTTACAATGTCAAGAGCAATAACTCTAAAATGTTGAATAAATACACACGCAAACGCCCAGGTGCACAACTACACATGCCGACCAATATTCATGTGAAGTGTTATTACTAAAGATCAAATACTATTTAAGCTACGTGCAACACAACATGAGAACGGACGAACGGACAAGGGTAAATCTAAGTGCCTCTCCCTATAATAGTGGCATTAAAATAAACTGTTGGGCGTATACCAAAACATCGTCTTATGATAAATAAGATGTTGATGATTGTTTTGTTTGTTTGTTTTCTTGTATTTTATGTTACACTGTAAAGGTCACAAGGTACATTTCTATCTTAACTTGTGGAGGAAGACCTCAAGTGCGTCTTCATGTGGGCACATGATTAGAACCGCCGACCTCCTTAAAGCTACATTGATAGCTGTCGTGCAAGCAGTGGTGAGGGGCAATTGATTTAAAAATAGAGAAAAACGAAATCCTTAAAGAACTCCTAAAACGACAAAATTGAAAATGATGCAGACTGCTCGGTTTGATCGAGCCTGTTCAAAAAAAAGTTGAAAAAAGGCAAGTTTCCTTCCACGCTCCCTAGCAAGTCGGTGCCTTTTATCACTTGGGGACGGTGCCTTTTTTAAAATCGAGTTACGATAATAAATGTCTTGTTATTCATTGTACATTGGATAATAACTTTTAAAAATGGACTCTTAATAATTTCCATTGGAAGATGGTAAAAATAACTATCAAGTTCTTTATCTGTTTTAGATCACACAGCCTGGTTGTCATGCCTCGAACTCCAAGACCATAATCAAATCGGTACACTGCTAAAAGAAAGAAAGCTTCCAGATCAAGATTTGCTGGATAAGGCAAGTTCGATTTTCGGAAGATGTTCCCTGATTGTATCTGATATATGCATATCAGTCTGCAAATATTTACGGGGAAAAGCATCTGAAAATTATATAGACATATGGCCAGCATATTTTTACGATAAAGATACGACAACTGCTTTGGACAATATCACTTTTGTTGTAATAAAAGCTAATCAACGCGACTTAGGTATCGGAGATGTGTTCAGAACATATGAAAGAGAGGCCTCCATATGCAGTACCGAAAGTAAATACATAAACAAGCTTGAATATGAGTCAGAAATAGATTTCGAAGATTTACCTAAACTGACAAACTGTGTCAATCAAAATTCAGCTACCTTGATGCGTAACCACAGTAAATTAACGATGGTGTCAGCTAGTTCAAAAATATCTAAAGGTTACAAGTCTGACAAGAAAATTCTAGACAGACAATGTGTTACACTGTATGTTCATGTAAAAGGTTATATACCATTACAAGAGAAACCTTTTCCTGAACATGTAGGAGACTATCCTGTGGATGTGCGCGAAGCTGTGTTTAAACAATTTCTTGGCGGGCGACCAGATGAACACCTTGAGAACTTACGGATGGGATGTGCTATAAGGGGCAGTACTGAAAATGAACATGGACTTGCTGGCACACTTGGCGGATTTCTTGAACATCCGAAACATGGTTTATGTTGCATAACATGTGGGCATGTTCTTTGTCGCGATCTAGACAAACTTCCGAGTAATGGAAAAAAACATTTGACGGATCAAGAATCAAATGTTCCTGTTTTTCAACCAATTTGTCCCGGGTCACGTTCGTTTGGTCACTTAGTTAGTTTAGTGTATAACACTGGTGGAAATGGGGATTCTGGTGTGGAAGTTGCACTGATCAAACTTGACTCTAGATTTCCAGTGGACGGACGATTCCCCGATACAGACAAAGGTTTTCAGACAGGACAGGTAAACATTAAATATTGGTACTATTTTCATTGGCCTCTCTTGTTATTTAGGTGTCATTATGTAGTGAAATACATATTTTATTGCTTTCAATTTTTTAAATATTTTTAATTAATTACATTATATGCTTGGAAGGGTATTTTCCACTCTTGCAAGTTTTTCATCTTAGTAAATTCATGTCTTTCAGGATTTTCAGAAGAAAACCCAATGACCTTTTGCAATGGAAAAATATGTGAACTGGAGGAGCTGAATAAAGGATCAGTAGTGATCAAATATGGATGGTGCACAGAAATTACACGTGGTGTTTTTCGGTTGAAGGGTGGAGCAGTGCGAACTTCCAATCCAGTTGGAGAACATGGAGGTGCTGGTTTCTTACTTCATAACCAGATAGAAGTACTCTCTGCTGGTGAAGACGTATTTGCTGCTAATGGTGATTCTGGAGCTTTTGTATTCATTGAAGAAAATGATGAGTTAAGCCTCGTAGGTATGCTTGAAGGCGGACTGGATGACGGAAGATTTATTGTTACCCCAGTAAAAGATATATTGAAGGCATTAGAACTTCCAATCGAAGGGACATTAAAAACTTTTGGGAAAGACAGTGATCTGCTTTCGCCCGCTTCAGCAATGTCTCTTTATCCAAATGTCTTATTTAGGTCTTCTACCCCAAAGCCATCCAGACCTTTCTCAAATTCAAGGACCGACTCTGCCATATCAATGAATACGTCAGTTAGTGAAGACGCTTCTACGTCAGTACTACTTTCGCTTGTTGACGATAGACTCAAAGTTGCAAATGATAACATTTCACAAGAAGTTGCTAAACAAGTATCGCAAATTAAGGCTGAAATGAGTGAAAACATGGATAATAAATTGACTCTGGTCAAGGCTGAGTTAAAAAATGAGATTCAGCAATGTGTGCAGCAACAAACGGATTTACTTCAACAGTTTCTTAGCAGATTAGCTTTCCCCCAGAAAGAGTAAATCTTTTCTCTTCAGTTCAAGTCTATGAACCTGTATCTGACAGCAGTTAAGATATAGAAATTTAAATATCATTACCACAGCAATACCAGTCACAGCCATAAATATATCAGAATATGCTAAAACTTCTTAGAAAAATGCGTTGATTTTATGTGGTGCATAATGTATAAACTAATAATATAGTCGTATGTTCAACAAGAACTTGCTATTTGTTGGATTGTTACGAGTTTCTTAACTAAGATCCTTAGGAGCAAGTTGGTGTAGAGTTGCCTACGAATACACATTTTACTGCACGTCATTGTGAAAGGAAAATCTATTTCTGGTGACTTATTTCTTTTAACGTGTATATTTCGATATAAAAGGTTTATGTTATTGCTTCGCCTTGTTATAAGCAAATGAAATAATGTATCTGCATTAAAACTATTTTGCCCGCACAAATATTTACCTACTCCAATGAGCTTTTTGACATAACAGAATTGGAAATATTTTTTCGAGATTTGGTAACCATTGATCTAATTCTGGATCAACAACTTCTGTGCAAATGTCGCAGTTGATCTATGTTAGAATTTCTTGTTGTACCTCATTGGGATTTTATCCGTCACCGTGACATGTTTGCAGTAAATCATGTATATGTATTATGTTTTGTATCATAAATCTATATGTATATTGTACATTGTATAAATTCACAATTATAACGATATGTTATGATATCACCATTGAACGTCTGTCAAGCCTATTACATGATTATAGAGCTTCCATGGCCGTGTTTTTAAGGTCACTACATAGCCGAGTGGTTGAGATCGTAGACTAAAATCACTTTCCTCTCACCACAGTGAGTTCGGATCCTGTCGGGATTTTGATTCTTTTATGTGGGAAAATATCCAGCTAGCTTAATGAAAGTCGGTAGTTCTACTCAGGAACCCGCTGGTGCCGGGCCTGAAATAATGCACGAAGGGGCACCTGAGGTCTTACTCCGCCGGGAAAGCTGGAAGGTCGCCATATGATCTTTACAGAGTCGATGTGACCTAAAATTCACATAATTATTAAAAAAGTAACGTTAAACGTTTATTCCTCAAACATGTTTACTTTTTTCGTCACTGTGTTCCTATTGATATATCAAATAAAATCTGTATAATTGATACATCATATCTAATGTTTTATAAGGTACTGCAATCTTTCTCAAAGGAGTTCATTGACGATTACCGTGGTAGCTTCTGTGTTCAGATTAAGGCTAGCGTCAAAGTCGCCATGTTCGTCCGGTATTGAAATCGTACTAAACTAGCTCAATTTTGATCATTTATGTTATACAACATATTTTTTTTTTAATTTTGATTCCGGCAGGTATATAATTGGCTCCATGATACAAGTACAGCTGTACTATAGAACCGAGTTTTGATAAGCATAGATTCGTTACTTGTTATCATATATTACCAGTTGGAAGTTCATGAGATCTTATAGTAACAACTCGGCGATCATGCATTACAATATACGAAGAATGAAGGAAATGGTCGAAAAGTTGTGATCCGATTGTTACGAGTTGAGTTCATGAGATTTTCATGATCGATTACGCGGGAACAAGAACTGACGAAAGTTTTTCCTGAATATTTAGAAATATTTAATAGAAGACTAAAGACGTTTAGGGAAAAGATTGTCTCATATAGAATGGCATACGTATCAACAGATGGTGTCACCCCGGTACGGAATTAGACCCAGCCCGTTGTAGTCTAAAAAGTAGTTCTTTTTAATTTTGAAGTGGCTCATTTAAAGTCAACTCTTGTAAGACTGTTTATATTTCAAGTATATTTTATGTAATTGTGTACATAGAGTCATTTCTGAGTACTGTAAAGGTTGTTTTGTGTATCTTTTCAGGACTTTATTTCTGGGTCGAAGTTTTTTCAAGAAGTGCTTTGCACCAGAATATACCCAAGTTGTTATTTGGATTATTCATAATTCTATAGTGATTACACAAATAAAAATCTGCACAAAAAGTCCGAGGGCTAATGTTTTATTTTTGTGCTTAATTTAGTTCTTTAATGGTATTGTTTTCAAAAGTTATAGCCATATATTTCCTGTATCGGATATGCTGATTTATTATTTAAGGATAAATAGATATGATATAAGTACATTAAGCATAGAATACAAAAATACATAGTATACATCTGTATTTTGATTGTTGAAAACATTTTTTATATCAGACCAGAGGAAATGCGCTAGAAAATTTGACAAGATAATTTATATATAAGTGGGAGAATAACACGATAATTTCCATAATTGACGAGATGAAGCTCAATTTTACTAAATTACTGGAACATCATCGGCCACATAATGATTCAGAAACTTATATACTTTCCCTTCTTTAGAAATGACAAGCATGAGTTTTATAGCGTATGCATAAAATATTTTAAAACATGTTAGCTTTAGATGTTTATCATCTGGACAAAGTAATTTAACCTCAATCAGAAACAAAATATAGCTAAGGAATTAGACTTCGGGCTTTTCTGTTAGGCTGTAAGGTATATATATACCAGTACGAACATAGTTGGTGTCTGGTACCAGTTTGTTTGGCAGTACTTGTAACTGGTTATTTAATTACTTAATATTTGTTCCTCAATCTAACCACAGTTTCAAATGAAAAATCTTCTCCGCTTCAAATTTCAGTGCATGGTCTTCGAGCATACTACGGCTTTAATGGATATATATTTTTTTGTGCTGCAGGAAGCACCATCATGTTAGCTTGAAGGTGGGCTACACTAATTTGAAGAAGATAAACTATATGTGGCTAAACAAAATATCACGTGATTGTATTCTATATTTAGTATTATTTTTGGTATATCCTTACGACCTCGATCATTATCTGTAAAGAAACCCCCTCGTTGTCGCCCAGGCCATGGCGATTTTATGGCGAATAATTATTAAAGTCATGTGACACAGTTATTGTCAATAATGGATAAATTATCATAAAATAATTCCCTTTCACCACCAAGACCGAATCAACTATCCAGCACCCGTTTACAATATGTGTGTATACATACTGTATGAAGTATAATTATGAAAAATATGAGACAAAAATTACTTCACACGCAATTGATTATTTAATATTATTATAATAGTATAATCGAAATACCAAGGTCTATATATGGCTCTATCTAGCACCATTTTACTATAGAAATAACTGTATATACAATGAAGAGCCGTATCTAGGCGAAATCTTTTTCGTGTTTTCACAAGTATTAAATATTTAATTGTGCACATGTGAAGTCATTTTTTCATATTTTTTATATTTATATCCGGTTCCGTATATTTTATATCTGTTTTTGCTTAGTAATTTTGGTCGCGGTGGACAATGATAGATTTGTTTATGATAACCATTTACATGAAAAATGAACAGAATGCCTGTACTGACAGACGCTCAATTCCGATTCGTAAAATACCGGGATTTTCCGGTTAATCAGCGTGGGATGTACCTCGTGTTGTGCGTATTATAGAACTATTATTTTAAAATATCGTGTCTGAACATATTGAAAATTAAAGGGCTTGGGAAAAATAAGCTGTCTTATTTTATTGTGACTGACATTTCACATTTTATCAGTCACTCCGTCTGCTTCTAGTGCACTTTTACACTGTTCGACTTGCTGTTAATAAATATTTTAATCTGAGAAAGATCAATTGAATTTATCTGCGTAAATGTAAACAGACTTGACAATATAAGGCCGTGTCTACACCTATTCAAGTTTCTTACATGTCACATTTAGATAAGCTAAATAAATGTCCCTTTCAATATTTTATCAGGCACAATTTTTACTGAAATGTCTAATTAAGATTGCCCAGGATTTATACCTTTGTCTTTGCAATACTATCATGTGTCTGTAAAATATGTGAATAAAAAAGCGGGAAAATGATGCAATTAGCTAAAAACAATGGAGTATATATTGAAATGTGTACATCCTTTTAAAATAATGGAAAATGTGAGAAAAATATTTTTGAGCTGATAAAGTGATGCAAATTCTTTATTTGATGAAAGTTATTGACTAAATGAACAAGATCATTTAAAATCCATTTTGACTACTTGAAAACTGATTTCTTCTTTATTTTTTTTTTATTTTTTTTGCTCTTCTGTGTATCAATGTATTGATCTGTCCCTCTGACCAAGATATTTTATACATTTACTAAAATTTACAGGTCATGAACACAGAATCAGTAACAAAAAAGTCAGAAAATAATGAAAAAAACAACACTATCACACCTTCGGGGCACATGTTTTGTGTCAAACCGGTGTTATCAGTGTCTTGACAGCCAAAAACTTGTAGAAAAATAGGACGTGTTACTTTCTTGCAAGGAATTATCTTCTTGGATGTCACATAATTTCTCTTTAAAACTCATTCAAGTTGAGTGTCTACACTGTCCAATACAAGAGAATATGATACTTTCATTCAAGACTTGGATAGGTGTAGACGGGCCCTAAAGCAAGCGGTTTTGAAAATTAGTCATAAATTACCTTCGCCAGTGTGGTATTGTCGATGTAAACAAGTGCGGTTTAAAATCGCTGTGTATAGCCTGAACTGTTCACTCAGGCATAACACTAAGTACGTAGACGAGACAAACAAAGTTTATACAGGTAAATGAAAATGGCGATCGCTACACAGGTGCGACTTAAACTTGGATTTTGTAACATATTGTGGTGTGTAAACAGTAAAATGTGTGTCAAATTCTTGATTTTGATTCTGTTTTGTGTACATATATCAACATCTAAGGATTATTGTAAAGGTCATTTTGATAATTGTATTTGTACGGATGAAGTGGTTGAGTGTCACCACGAACAGAAGTTAAACGGTGATATCACAAAACTGTTGCATTACATTCAAGACAACGTGGTTAATATGACAGTAACAGGATCTTATATCCCAGAATTGCCAGCTAACAGTGTTGGCTCCTGCAAACATGAATCAGGTCTTGTCTTACACCAATTAAAATACTTGGATTTGTCTAATAATAGCATATCCAACATACATGGAAAAAGTTTGCATTGTTTACCAAACTTGGAAATTCTCATTCTACGGGACAATGCATGGCAGGTCGACAGAAGCCCGGATAAGACTGGGTACTTCAGTTCAGTGTCGAATTTGAAACACCTGGACTTAACCAACACTTTTGATGAAGTTTGGAACGGAAGTATTCACATAACCAAACTCGCTAGAGTTTTCAATGAGACTGACATGACGAAGTTAGAGATCCTGGAACTTGGTTACAATGAATTTTTCTCATTTTCACTTTCGGCTGCTAACTCGTTTTGTCAGTTAACTTCATTGAAAAAATTAAATCTAACTCATAATAATCTAGACCAACCTTCATTACCGAACCAAAAAGACTGCTTGGAGAACCTTACGCATATAGATTTCTCTTACAACAAAATGGCAGTTCTGCCGAGGGAATTCATGGACAAGGCCGAGGACTTACGCGACATTAAAGTAATTAAACTAGACAATAACCCATTCCAGTGTGACTGTGGCCTTGTGGAAACTTGGAAGTGGTTGAATTCAACAAAAATAAATGTCAATAAAAAGGAATTATTATGTGCAGGTGGGTACCATTCATCATACAAGGGTAAACCTGTGCTGAGCTTGTCATTATCAGATCTGAGGTGTGAACAACTCGAAGCTCCGTCCAATACCGCGGTGAAGGCAGTAACTGGAATAATTTTCGCAGTTGTTGGATTAACATTAATTGCATTCCTGATAGTACACCGGAATAAAATAAGACTCGTCTGCAAAAAATGGAAGAAAAGGGTTCCGAATATGCGCTTCCGGTCTCACCAAGGATACGCTTCCGTACAGGAAGTAGCTGTGATATAGGTGTGAAGAGAAAACTGGTGCTGTTTTTATTCCATATATTTAACGACAACCAGACGACAGTTTCCAAATGAAATAAATCATTTGGATCTTTAATTGAATGTCCCATACATTTGTTAAATGGTCAACTAGCACTTATATTGATTGTCCTTGCAAAAGATATTTTAAACTTGTATTTAAGGTGCTTTACTGAATATAAAAACATACATTTGCAGGTTTTTTTTATACATTGTGATAGTGTTCTTTATTAATAAACTAAAATGGTTACAACGTTGCACTTAATATAAACAATACTGTAGTTTAACTCTAAACATAACAACTAACGCCTGTCTATGCAAAACAGTTAGTTACTGAAATATTTCTCTATTTTACTGAAAAACGTATTTCTAGGCGTATTTTCTAGGCTTTTCATTGCTTTACCTGTAAACAAGCGCAGATATATCGAATATATAGATACAGATATAATTATATACAATCCTATTTTATATACTAATGTAATATATAAACCTATGCAGCTTATCACAGGTTATTAGGTACATTTTGTTTAAATGTGCTAAGTACTAAAGCTTTATATTATATATCATTAATAATTATACATTTATACATAATATCATCCCATGTAAAAACCAAAATTTGTTTAACAGATAATTCTGCCAAAATGTTTTACCAATGTATAGAAATTTACATAAAATTATACATGTTTTTATAGCAGTGTTTTACATAAAATAAGTTTGACAACAGTGTAAAATATGATTTCATGAATATATTACTTGATGGTGCTTTTTATTATTTTATTTTTGTGATAAATATCTTGTATTTTAACTGTGAAAAGTGTGTATTATTTCATTTAATTATTTTACTATTTGCTGATTTAAATACAGATTTTGATTCATTTTAAATGATATTATGCGACCAGAGAATCTCTATGTAACATGTGTAATTATCTATTATAGTTAAAACGTGAACTATCACAGTTAAAACGTGAACAATTATAGTTAAAACGTGAACTATATATAGTTTAAACGTGAACTTTTATAGTTAAAACGTAAACTTTTATAGTTAAAACATGAACTACTATAGTTAAAACGTGAACTATTAAAGTTCAAAAGTGAACTATTTTTAGTTAAAACGTGAACAAACTAAATAAAATGCATTCCAGAAATGTTATAAAAGTGTGTGTTTGTAATGGATTATCGCTATGTTTTAAAAAATATATATTTAAACACTACAGTACAGATTTTTTAATGAAAGAAATCAATTTGCAGTATTATAAATTACATAGTAGTTTTCAAGACGTTATTTTCACATGTTATTTATATCCTTGTTAGCATAAGTTTACAGCTGCTTTAAATGGGGCCATATCTGGACAAAACAGAATGTATTCAAAGGACAATTTTTAACTCTTAGAAGATTTAATTTTTGTTTTATACAAAACAATTATAAAATGAAAACGAACTGTATTTGTAATCAATTGATTTGACCCAATGACCTACATATTGAGAGCTCACTTTGTCAGTCGACACTTTTCGGCCCTTTCTGCCAGTCTTCGGTTGTTATGAATAATAGCCGAGGAAATCCGATTGCCCACTTTGTAGCCGTGTTTAAAACTTCCTGGGTTTGATAGTTATCAGTCATTTTAGGCCAGCCTGCATATATGTGCAGTGATCAGGCTTTATACTGTTTGAAGCTCATATTATATATTTTTATTTCAAAAATTCTTCCAATCAAATAAGGGTAGATCTAAATCAGTTATACATATTCAATAAGCATGTACCATTTTTTGTTATCTTTTGTATATATTAATATTTTGAATGAACCAATGTTGTATATACTTTTTCTTAAGTAGCATATTTTCTCATTTCACTAAATACGAATATTATGTATGCCTTTTGGCACTTGGCCAAGAGTGAAATACAATATCATATAGAGCTCTGCAAACATCGATTTAATTAAAATACAGTTTATTTTCTTCTCATTTTATGGGGCGGTTTATATATAACATGATTCATCCACTTGACAGATAAAGTTAAGTTAGTCAAACTATTATCTTAAGTAAAACAAAGTGTATAGTGTTTTATGTATCTAGACAGGCCAATATGTTGGCAATTTGATATGCATGGTACATGTATTTCACACACAGGGTGTTGTTATTTATTACCATCTGTAAACATGTATCATTGAGAAACTTTCGACTGTTAACTTTCTACAATAGGCATTATAATGTACATACGATTTTTACAAATTAAAACCAAATAATAAATAATTTAGTTAGTCTTGCTGTTTATTTGTTACATCCATATATGTGCCCGTTCGTGCCTAATAATGCACGGAGGGGCACCTGAGGTCTTCCTCCACCAGTCAAGCTGTAACGTCGCGATATGACCTATACTGTGTCGATGTGACGTAAAACCCAATAAAAAACATCCATATATACCCGTCCGTACTAAGATTAGTGTTTGTTAAAGCAGGTCTTTAAATTCGGAAAAAGCTCACCCAATTACCTGTTTGAAATTATTTTTATAAGGAAAAAATCACAGCAGTGTAGCTCGAGAATCACCTGGGAGAGTTCGCTTTACTGAATGAAATATTTTGTATCAATATGATCTGTAATAAAATGGGTCTAAGCTGTAATAAAATGGGTGCTATGATATAAGCCACTTAAAGCTACCTGCTCATATAACGGTGTAATCTTGCTGTAGATATACAGCAATTAACAATTCATTTAGTTACCTGTTATATTATGAAAGCTACGAACATCATTAATGACAATTAAAAACAATAAAGGAAAATTTTTGATATTTTCGGTACGCTTTTGTTCATGGTTGACAATCGCATCTTCCCTGCCCTTTCAATTGCATCTTCTCGGCCCTTTCCGTCAAAATTCAGATAATTACGAATTAGTCCCGAGGTGTGTCGACTGTCGACAGGGTTAAATGTTAAATCTTGTTTGGGCCGATGCAAATAGCAGGTGATCAAAAAATGACAGAAAGAAAACAATCAGCTTCTTTTTCCTGTTGACTATACCTGACAGGTTGCCATAAACCTTATATTTTTGCTGACGAATTACACGGCAATTACCAATAATGCATTCTGCGTTGGTGTTGAACTGTTACGAGGAATTATATATTATACATTCCGAAGCTCATCAGTGCACTAAAATATATTGTCTATATGTTTTACCGTACATATTTTGATAAATGCACGGTTGAGATTTGTAATAAATAATCAAACAATTTATATTAATTTGGTACATGCATCTTGACGTGAAGAGTCGCAAAAAGGACAACTTCCTGCATGTTTAGTTTTAATTAGATTACAAAATGTATATATTACAGATAAAACTATATATAAATTATTTCACCAGATCTTATTAAATGTATTAATTTACGATGTATAAATAGCGTTCCATTTAATCAGATACTATTTCATATGTTTACGGTATTTACATGAAATGAATACAACTAATTACAATGTACAATGCAATTAGTAGCCAGAAGCGTTGTTGTTACTGAACGACAAACATAAAAACAAACAATTATTGAACAATAAGCTAAGTTACCACGTTTTCCTGGATTTCCGGTTAGGAGGCGTACAATGTAAGTAATACTGGTTGATAACACATGTATTTAAACACCCTGTTGTTGATGTTATGTGAAATTTGAGAAAATAAAGTTGTAAAATGATGCATTTTGTTAGGTTTTTTTTTTGCATTCAAACACTTCTCAAGTATTGTTCGTGTATAATAAACTGAAAATATCTGCCATTAAACATGGGAATCAGAGTCAGTGATCAGGTGATGCGCCTATGTCCCAATTGGTCCATTTCTTTCAGCATTAGATTATCAGTCTGACCCAGTACAGGGTAAACTTTAAAAAAAAACACACACAGAAAATAAGGAAAGGAATATGATGGCCTTTGGTATACGTTATATAGGAAGTGTAAAAGTAATGCAGTCCAACACAACTGCCCTGTCGAAATATAAGTCTGAGATTTCATTACACAGGCTGATTTTCCTCCTTTCTTCTCTATCTAGCTGTTACCTTTCCTCGATATGCTCTCATTCATGTTCTTTCTATCTCTCTCAAGGTCTTCTCTTTCTTCTTCCCGTTCGTCTCTTTTTATTGCAGTTCTCTTTCCTCACGTTCTTCTTTTTATTCCATTTCTCTTTCCTCCTTTTTATTTCAGTTCTCTTTCTTCTTTAATCATCTTCTCTATCCGTATTCAAGTTCTCTTTCCTCTCATTTTCTCCTATTGAATTTGCCGCCATATGTTTTAATTCTGCCACAGGATTGTAGTATTAATTTAAAAAAAAAAACCTATATTCGTCGAAATGTTGAAGATGACCAGAAAATGAAAGTATGGCGTTTCGCGTCGTACTTCATGTAGGTTATGCGACCGCATTGATTCTGTACAGTTCGTTGTTGAACTTTGGATATCTATAGAAGAAAACTTCGCAGGTTGGCACAGGGCAGGTGTCATCTCTTAGAATCTTGAAGCCATAATTGAGTTTGTGCCATATTTTCTTGATACTACAAACTATCATTACTTTGATTTCTCTCTATGAATTCGAGTATATATATATAACTTTTACAGATTAAAAACATAAATAGTATTCAGTCTAACATAACTACACTTGTCAGTATATCTTATCAAAGAAAGACAACTCTGATTATTATGTTAAATTATGCAGAGATTATTATCATTATTTCCCTTTGTATATTTTAATATCGCATAAAATAACATTCATTGATTTGTAAAACATTAACATTTACACATACATAAAAATATGCAAACGTATGCATAAATAATTCATAAGTTTACATTAAAACACACGTTCACACAATGGTTTTTGAACAATATTTTAATTCATTTTAAATTTAAAATTTCTTTTTTCTCCCGCGATGATCTTGAAAAATGGAACACATTTAGAGGAAACATTGTCCTGTACATATGGGTTTGAAATATTTCTAATGACAGATATTCCGCCTTTTATACAGATAGCTTTACCAAGAAAACACACTTGTAATGCCTTCAGCAGTGAATCACTGAAAATACACACAACAAATAAAGGGTCCAAGAACAATTTGCCAGAGCTAGTTTCCCACATGATTCATCTTAACATGAAAAATAGATAGTTTGTCAAGTTATTAAAAGCGCTTAAAAGAATGAGAGTAATTTGCATTTTCTTTTACACCTTAAACAAAACGGTTTCGACAAGCACGGTATGAAACAGTATGCAAAATTATTTGCAAATACAGAACTAAAGTGTAAAATTTCCCCTTCAAATGATCCAGGAGTCTTTAAAAAAATGTGTGTTAATATATTATTTTAGACAGAACCAAATATATGGACCCGTCTATACCAAAAGTCAAAGTATTTATTAGCATAAACATTTATACATGTTTTTCGCCACACATAATTGGCGGTTATATTAACAAAAGTAATATAATATTGAAAAGTATGAAAATATATAATTCATGTTTCATTTTCATGTTTTTACTAAAGATGGGCAGTTTTAAGTACACATAAACACATACAATACAACACATGTCATATTTAACATATCTAATAATATACAGCATAAATATGAAAAATAGTTTAAAGAAATACATATCTTATTATACAACAACACTCTCGTTTCTCTTCTTAAAAGCCAGATAGACAAATTTTGCAAGTTTTATTATAACAGATCTTTTGGCTGTTGACATAAGCTTATTGAATTTATTCATATTAGGCCATGTGTAATAATAATTATCTAAAAGAGTTAATCGTAATTCTCTATAAAAAGGACATATTAACAAAAAATGATACTCTGATTCAACTTGATTCATATTACATCTTCTACATAATCTTTCGCTTCTAATAATATTCCTATATCGACCTTCTTCAATCTCTAAGTTGTGTGATGAACATCTAAATCTCGCTAGTGCTTTCATATGTGCTTCGACATTAACAGTATTTAAATAACTAGCTTGAATAAAATTTAACTTAAATTCTCTATAATAATCTAATTTAGAAGATGAGTCTAATTCAGATAACCATTGTTGTAAATATTGATCGTGGATTCTTTGAATAATTAATTTAACATTCATTTCAGATATTCTATCACAATTCCACAGGTAAGAAAAACCAAGGTCATCTAATAACTTTTTTACATTACATGACCAACTATTTAACAATGTATTATTTCGTCCTTGCAACATCATTAATTTATACATAGTTGAGTCAGGCATATTTTTAATCTTATACCAAAACTTGATTATTCTAATTTTACGTACTATATATAAAGGAAATACACCAAATTCACCATAAACTGCAGTACTGCATGTTTGTAGTTTAACACCAAGTATTTGTTTTAGAAACTTTAAGTATACACGTTCTATGTCAGGAGATTTATAGAAACCCCATATTTCAGATCCATAACATAAAATTGGTAATACCATTGAATTAAAGAGTTTTAATTTATCTTCAATATCTAAATTAACATTATCAAAAAGGGAGTTCAAAGAATAAAGAGCCTTTAAAGCTTGGGCAGACAATGATTTTTGAGCTTGATAAAAACTTCCATTAGATGATAGCGTTACTCCTAAATAAGTAAATGTTTTAACTTGTTTTAAAATTTTATTGTCATACTTAAGCGATATATTTGAAGGTCTATTACCTTGTCTAAAAACCATTACAACTGTTTTATCTGCATTAACTTCAATACCCCATTTCCTACAATAATTATACAATTTATTAAGTAGAATTTGTAAACCTTGTTCAGAGTAAGAAAATAAAGCAGTATCATCTGCGAACAACAACAAATAAATTTGTAATTCCTCAATGGTAAAAACATCTATACTATCGTCAGCTAAATGATCTTGCATATCATTAATAAACATAATAAACAAAAAGGGAGATAATGGCTCCCCTTGCTTCAAGCCCATGTAACTATCAAAAAAGTCAGTTAGTGAGCCATTATTACGTACACATAATTTCACACCCTCATACATGCTTTTAAGAATTTTTAACATTTTACCTGAGACACCAGTGTCAATTAATTTGAACCAAATACCATTTCTATATGTTAAATCAAATGCCTTGCGGAAATCTACAAATGCAGTATACAATTTCTTTTTATCATGTTTAATAATCTTATCAATAATAGAATTTAGTACAAATATGCAGTCAATAGTACTTCTACTATTCCTAAATCCATACTGATTATCTGTTAAGAAATTATTGACCTCTGACCATTTTCGAAGTCTATTATCTAGGATTACTGAGAATATTTTTGAAAAAATACTTGTAAGCGCAATACCCCTATAATTATTTACTTCACCGGGATCCCCTTTTTTCGGGACAGGTACAATAATTGCTTTATTCCATGAGGTTGGATAAGATCCACTTGTGAAAATATGATTAAAAATTTTACTTAAAATTGGAGATAATAAATCATTACATTCAATAAATATTTCTGGTAAAAGTAAGTCATAACCACCACTTTTATTCCTATTTAGCGAAGAAATAGCCTTAGATACCTCCTCTATTGTAATTTCTTCATCTACCATATCAACATGTTGTAATATAACATCATCACTATTAATACACTGTTCAACATCATCATTTGAAAATACATTTTGGCTATTAAATAAATTCTTAAAATGGTTAAAAAACGTTTCACTCGACACTTTACAATCGGGACTTTTCTTTCTAAACTTTTTTATTTCCTTCCAAAACAATTTCGGAGAAGTTTTTGATAAGTTATGCATTTTATTCTTTTGAGCTAAATGATATTTTGTCTTTGCTCTCCTCTTAGCTAATCTATACAATCGTCTATTATTAATCAAATTTTCTCTATTAAGTGCAGATCTATAATTTGAATACAATCTATTTGCATGAACAAACTTCTTTCTTTCACGCTCACAATTTTGGTCATACCATTGACTTTTAAATTTCCGTCTGTACTTAAAAGTTTTAACGACTTTCGTAACTCCGAAAATATCATATGAATTTTTGTATAAAATAGCAGATATAGAGTCAATACCGCTATCTAAGCTTAAATTATTATCAATTACATCTTTAACAATAGTTTCAATGCTTGATAAATCAGAAGAAATACATTCTCTAAATATGTCGTTTCGGTCATTTTCCCATTTTATATTCTTGACAATGACAGGCTCATTTATATTTTCATTTTTTAAACAAAAACATTTTAAATCAATATGAATCGGAGCATGTGCCGAAAACGAAAACATGTCGTGAACGACAAAATTACTTATAATCGGGAATAACCGATACGACATTATTGCATAATCAATAACACTATTACCGGTACTTGACATATAGGTAAAATTACCAACTCCGTAATCTTGACCAATTCTACCGTTAACAATCTTAAGATCAGAACACATCAATATATCTAAAAGCTTAATCCCCGATGAATTAACTATTTTGTCTAGTGAGCTTCTAACGGGTAATAAATCCAAGTCTAAACTAGGTACATTGTATATCATTATCAATAGTATTCAAATAACGTTCATAAATGTTTGGGGATTCTAAAATGTCACTTTTTACCCCGCATCTAGAGTTCAAATCTCCTAGTATTCCCACCGAGCCCATATTTGAATATTTACGTACATTCGTTTCTAAAATCTCAAAAAAACCTATGTCATGTAAATTGAAATATACAGAACTACGGGGAGGAATGTACATAAAACAAAGATAAATGTCATCATCATTTCCAAAATACGTTTTGAGTAATTTTATCCAAATCACACCATTATTGTCAATATCCATTATTTGAACTCCATCTTTCAAAGAGATATTAAAATACAAGCATACTCCGCCGTGACCTCTCTTACTAGTTCCATATAAAGAGGCCGGTCTGGGAACAAATATAGATTGGTAACCTTCAAGGTCAAAACCCTCGGGTTTGTGCTGCCACGTTTCACTAAGGAAAATAAAGTCAAATTCATAAATAAAGTTCAAAAATTCATCATCATCTAAACAAGTTAAACCTTCGATATTCCAAGATAGGAAACTAAGCTCATACTTTTCAAATATTCCCTAACTATGAGCATTTTTGGTGGTAGAAGAGAACATATCATGGTACCCATTTTGCGGTGACACATACAGTTTATTGTCAATGAAAAGTTTATCACGAACAAGAACTGCTTTTTTATTTTGGTTTCTGGCTTCAATCATTTTTGGTATTAAGTCACGCCTTCTTTGTTGAATTTCTTGTGGGTATTGCTCACCTACATTGAATTTTGTACCTTTAAGATTCACAGATTTTAATGCATTTTTTACCTCTAATTTTGATGCTGTATCCTTGAACTTAACCACAATTGGCCTACATTTACCGGATGTTGGTTTGCCGATTCTATGCGCACGATCAATCAGCACTTTATTTTTCACATCTGGAATTTTCAATAAGTTTGCGCAAAAATAATGCACTTTTTCCTCACAAATATCATTCGCAAAATTCGGCTCACTGTTGCATACATCGGAATATAAAACTCCGTGAACATCATGCAAAGTTTCACTAATAGACCGAATATCATCTGAGTGATGTTGACCCTCACCGGAAGTGCTTGCGTTGTCATTTTGTGTAGGTTGGGACTGAATACCTAGAGACGAACCTTCTGAAATCCCGTAAAACATCATATTATCGCGCATTGAACGGCATTTTAGGTCCAGAACATCCTCTTTTATTACCTCCCTTTCAGTCCGTAATGATGCATTTTCCATGCTTAAAGCTCGAACCTCTGACTGTAAAGTGTCGATTACTGACTTATTTGAGACTGTTGACTTCAAAATATCATCATATTGACAACTGATAAACTTTTGACTTGAGTCTATTTCATTGATCTTTAAGTCCATGGAATTTAATCTGGTCGTCATACCTTTGTATTATTAGTTATGAAGATTTTTGACAGGTTATACATTGTAATGGGCTCGTCAATTATCGCGGGTCTTAATCTGTTGTTTATCACACATTTTCATGCAATTAAAGATAAGATATTGAAAATTTAAATCTGTTACAATGTATATATTATTTTCTTTAGTATAATCGTACTTATAAATCCTGTCATTGAAATTCTTTGATCCTATTCCTGAAATGTGGCTACATAATCTCAGAACTTGGGACGTAGTCATCTCATCATCTTCACACATGTCCAAGGCGTTGAAAAAGACACAAATATAACTTTAAAAAAATATCTCAAAACTAATTAATCAAATAACGAACAAATCATTATCAAAATAGGTATTAAATACAGACATACTTCTACAATATATTATATTCATTAATGAAATTTTGCTTCATAATTTGATCACAACAAACATATTGATGATAAAACCACTTTATATACATGAACCATGCCTACTTTGCCTTTAATTACTACTCGTATATATAAAATAAGATCGACGAAACCACTTTCGCACCTCTTCATAAATTAAGTTCGCCAGTAGTTCGACGAAACAACCATAATTGAAATTTGGTCGCGACGTCGGCGACCTTCATATAACGTTGAACCAACGTTGAAACCCCGACGTCTAACAAACGTTTCATTTTGACGTCGTATCGACGTCGGAATTGGTCGGTAATCTGACAATAGGTGACTTTAATTATATATAATTGATGAAACCCAATATATTTAAATCAAATCATTAACAGCGAGAAATTTTGTTCTGTTTTGAAAGGAAAAAAATATACATTTATCTCCCCGTCAAAACAAGAACATGGTCACGTGGGTGGCGTTCCCATGCGATATTCGCAAGGTGGCGCTCTGTAAACGGATAGCCGCAGATCAGTATAAAAGATATGTGCTCTGTCTTCTTTGTACATGATAAAATATTTCTGTGAGGAAGTTTAAAAAGTGTTTTTACTAATTAACAATTCGGTTGTTCCATTTTTGTGGGCCTATTTTATTCGTGGTAAATACTTAAGTGCATTCGAATTTTCGGATTTGAAATTCAATTTTTTGGCGGACAAGTTTACACGTGGAAGATCGACAGACGAAGCGTTGCAGATCTAGACTTCTATATTGAAAACAAAAAGAAAGCAGGTAAGCAAACGTTAGATATTGTTGTTATTTATGATAATTTACCGCATGTTTGCATGGATTTGACCGTTAATTGATCCTAATACTAAAAATACTGTAAATGTAACATGAATTCGCGAGATAAATATATTCGTTTTTCTCGTATATTTATATAGCATCGGAACATAAGGCAGGCAGGTCAATTCTTATCAAAAATGTTGATTTTCTTTATTTTTACACGAAGAATATTTGTTGTAACAAATGTCTAAGAAATAGATCTAAATTATATTAATTCGAAGGAATTTTGTCACTTGGCCCTCTATAAAAATCATTGTCTCTAGTTTCTTATTGAAGCAATATTGTCATGTAGCATGATGTTCTTACATTTTGCAAAATTATAGTTTATTTCTGAATAGATAATACTAAAGTTTTCATAAAATTCACAGAAATTAATAGATCTACTGTGGCAATCATCTGTTAAACTTGTGCAGTTTATATTTCTGTTGATTTCGAGTCGTTTCGGCCCGAAGGAGTTTCAGCCCCATATTACCCAAGACGTTTCGGCCCTGGACATTTGGCCCTTTACAAAATTGGCCCAATATAGCATTTATAATAGATAGCATTGAAATAAATAAACAAATCAATTGATTAAATCATGATTTTGTAAAGAAAAAGTACATCTGTAACTGTAATTAAATTTCTTAATCCAGAAGTTTTAGCTGTCTGTTTTATAAATCCAGGATAAAAGTGCTTTAAATATTTGGTACACCTTTAAAAACATTAACATATATCTAAATAGTACAAGAGATCAAAAGATTAATTATTATTATAGAATTATTGTTTGTGTTAACAATCAAGCAATAAACCATAGTAGGGCCGAACCGTCTCGTGGAAAATGGCAGCAAAGTCCAGGGACTGATTTAGCACTGGGGCTAATTTCAGTTTAGGGCCAAACTGACCTGTTTCGCTTCTGTCAGTATTAATCATTTCAATTAGGCTTGTCCGAGACATCAACACTGACTGATCAAGTCCCAAAAATATGATTTTGCTTTGATATATTTTTGTTTATTCTTAAAGCAACATCATTTAAAAATTATCTGCATGTTGCCCATGTCTAACAGCGATTTCATTCACTTTTATCTATTTATAGTATTTTCCTATTTATAGTCATAATTCTTTTTATAATCTAGCTTTTACTAAACGAAGTTTCTGGCCATAAAAAGGAGATTTCACTTACTGAATGGGCATTATTTTCAAATGTATATACAAGTATCAGTAATGAAAAAAGTATGCCAAACTGTTTTAATGGTAATTTTATGTCATATATCACTTGTTCATTATAACAGTTATATTAATTTATACGCTTAAAACAAATGTCCATTTGTAGGTTAAAGTCCATTTTGCATTCTATAACTACCATTCACCAAAGCAAGGCTTTTATAACTTAATTGCATGTCAAATACAAAATTTAACTTTCGTACAACTTCATTTAAATTGTTATTATGATTCTTTTTGTCAAAACAACTTACAGAGGATATTGAATGAGTTTAGGCTTAATACTAATTTTATTGAACAAGTTGAATAAAATCATATTATGTGAGCTTCTGGCGATTGGAAGTTTTTTCAAAATTTTATTACAATTATGAAAGAACCCTTGTGATTCTAAATTAATGGGTCCGTTATTTGGTACATGTTTAAGGAAAAAACAATGAAATGCTGTATAATTGATTTAATTATTTGGGAAAATAACATTTTAATTTAAAGTTGTATAGAGGTATAGGTTTTTTTTTTTTAAATTTCATTTCTTAACATGTTGTTAGCACAAGTTTTCCTTATCAGAGAGGCCAGTCATTTACACAATCATCAGGTAATTACAGGGTCTTGATCACAGTTTGATTTTGATAGCTGTGCAGTTGTTAAGTAACTGGTTGTTTGATTGAAGTACTTTATCCATAACTATTTACCATGTGTTTCTCTTATAAGCACACCGTTTTTTTACTATTTATCTTTTCATAATGTAATCAGACAACATAGAAAACATATGACCTGTGTTAAAAATCAATAAAAGTAATAATTGGTTAATATAAAGCCTGCCTATCCAATATGGTTCAACAAGTAATATGCACAGCTCATGCAGGGCCGTCAGCTAATTATCATAAAAAGTTAATACCCTAATTAAGCCAGTCTGCCCTTAGCAGATGGTATGTACTAGAAAGCAGAAAGGATCATGCTGGGCAAAGTTGATATCTACAAAGTGACAGAACCATGTGATTTTTTTTTGGTGTTGTGTGATCATTTGTATAAATTATGATGAATATAAGGAAATGATATTGCATCAGTCGAACTTATTTTGTATTCTAAAAGTCTGTCTTTCATTTTGTTAATGTCTTTCATTTAGTTTGGTATAGATTAAAGTTTATTAGTATATATATTTACAAAATTAAATTGGTCTGGCGCGGCACAGCCAAGCAACCAATTCAATTTGGTTAATACGTACCAATAAACTTGACCAAGCTATATGTAAGTCAGTGTTTTAAATTATTTCTATTAACAGTCGATTTACTAGTTGTGAACTTATGGGCAATTGATATTTCATTTTAACTCTTACCTAAACAGTGATTTTTTATTAACAGTTCTTAGTTGATTTATTAGTTGTGAACTTAAGGGAAATTTATATACCATTTTATCTCATACCTAAAATTAGAACCGTCTACTGCAGGTTTTTTTTAGGAAAATGGGAAACCATTGGTAGGGAGGGGGAAAAATATAAGAGAAAGTCAATTTGGGGATAACTATGACGATATTCATACTTATTACTATATGCTGAACTACATAGTAGAGAATCACAACTATATCTTTTTCCCCTTAAAAACTTAATCATCATGCAAAATATTCTTTGCAGTATAACATTTTAATACATGTATGTATCATGTGGTGAATGGTTTTTATACATCAAATTTTGTCTGAATTTTAATACAGTATAGGTAAAATAGTGTATCTGTGACACACTTTAGCTCCATACAAGTAATTTTCATAATAAGAAATACAAAATATATTACTTAACTAAAAATAACCAAGAAAATGACAATATTTTGATAGCAACAGAACTGATTTCCAGAAATAGTACGGTTCAGTATGTGATATAGCCAAGAAAAAAAATGGCCGCCTCCATGTTCAGACAGTACTTGCAGTTTCCTGCAACGTTTTTGGTTATTTTAGACAACAATTAGTAGGTTCCTGGATAAAATGGAGAAAATTAATATTTTAAACCATATAAATACTTAAATCTGATCCAGTTTAAATGAAAAATAGATTTTTAGGGGGGAAAACTTGGCTATTTACCAAGGGGAAGACGCAGACTATCGGTAGCCTTTTGATACCATCTCTCGAACGGTACCATCTCTCGACCAAAGTGATAAATTTTATATTTGACAAATCAAATTTATGTTTTGCAGCAAGAGATAGTTTAATAAAGTGACAACCACTTACATTTGCTTTGTTTTGGCAAAGTTCCATATTTACAGCTTCATTTTGACCATTCTAATAGTAGACGAAAGTTCAATTTTAAGATAATGGCAGCCTACTTTCATTTTTGAAATTGTGTATTTTTGTAAAGTTTCCACTTTACTAATGTAGATTTGTGGAATAAGTCAGAACAATAAGAATACTTTATGAACCCTTTTTTTAAGAAAATATAGCGTAATTTTACTGTATTTTTGATTTGTTTTATTAACTGTCAACGTTGACCTAGTTTCTTGATTTATTGTTTTGTTCAATCAAATATTTAATCGAACAAGATAAATCAAGTTGAACACCACTAAATATATTTCTTCTGATGTTCTCAATATGCAATTAATACCATTATCAATGTTGAAAAGGAATAATCAAATTTTGGTTGATATAAGTAAAGCTGCTTGTGATTTGAGAAGCTGTTGTATTTAAAAAGTCAGATGAATACTCCAGGAATGTTACATGACATGAAAATAAATGAAAATGTGTTTTTTTTTTGTTCTATGTTACAGTAGAAAATTTAATTAATGCTTATAGATTCAATATAAATGGTCTCCTCTTTCTACAGGTTATTCGTTCACTATAAATAACTTGGTTCGATAATTGGTAGCAAGGGGTCAGCTTTGTTCTACTAATCAAGCACCCCAATGAGTTCACGGCAGCCATTTTTAAAGGTCATGTTGACAAATTTTAAGTAGGTCAAAACGGACACAATACATGCCTCTACAATCAAGAACTTTACTAAGTTTAAAAACACTTAACATCTTAAAAATAATTACAGTTAAGTGAAATTATTGTTCGAGAGATGGTACAACGAGGCTATCAATTTGTTAGTAAAAAAAAACCTGGTTACAGTAAGAAAAACCAAGCATTTTTTCAACGATGCCCCTTTAGTTTAATGTTACCATAATAGCATGTCTTTACAACCCATCATATTGTTATCTAGTCTAATATCGTCTCGCCTCCAGATGAGCAAAAATATTTCGATAAAAATTAAAATCAAACCTGAAAATGTACTAAAACTTTAGGAAAAGTATAAAGATTCAAAATTCTAATAATTTTTTACATGTTATGTGCAATTAATGACCGATTTTTCAGTGTTTATAACTATATTTTTACTGCGTTGCCAACCCAATAAGTGTTTTTTGTGCATATTTTGACCTCTTTTATGGTAATTTACATAGGTTGTAAGTGCCATTGAAAATGTGTAAATTGTATTCTTTTGGTAACTTATTAATATACTGTTTTATACATTTTCCAATTTTCATGAAAATTAGCATGATCTGGAGGCGTGCTGCTTTAAATGGCACTTATTACACTCCTTTGTTTTGAATTATGTGATAACAGGTTTATGTAGTATTTAAAAAAAAACAATTGAATACCTTGCATATTTCAGTGAGAGGTAATTAAAAGCATGTCATACTTAAGGCGCTGGCGTCAAAATGAGGCTGCTGCACAAGCTTTGGCTGAGAGCAGTGATGAAGATGATGTTGCTACAAATATGACAGTAGTTAATGTAGGAGGATATGATATCACATCCTCATCTGAAGTTTTTGATGAAAATAATGTTTCTTATAATGATGACAGTGATGATAACTTGTCGGATTATGGCTTTTCTGAGACAATTGTATCATCTGAGACCGATTCTGAGACGGACAATTTGTCAGATGAAGAAAATGATGAATCAACATTAAGGGAACAATTAGCAACATGGGCTACATCTAATAATTTAAGCAAAAAATGTGTAGATGATCTATTGAAACTTCTAACTTCAAGATGTAATACTTACCTCCCAAAAGATAGTAGAACACTACTTAAAACCCCTAAAATGGTAGATTATGTTGAAAAGTGTGGTGGAAAATTTATTTACTTTGGTATAAGGATTGGGTTATTGAAAATTTTATCTTTGAAGTCATTTTCACTTGATGCTTCAGAACAGAATACAATAAAGCTGAATTTCAATATTGATGGAATTCCTTTATTTAAGTCAACTGGAACACAGTTTTGGCCAATTCTCTGTAACTTCAAAAGCTATACACCTTTTATGGTGGCCATTTTCTACAGTTCACACAAGCCTAATTCTTTAGAAGAATTTTTAATTGATTTCATTGAGGAATTAAATGAACTTATATCTGAAGGCATACAGTTAGACAATCAAAACTTCCATATTAGAATCAATGCTTTCATTTGTGATGCTCCAGCACGAGCTTTTCTAAAAAATGTAAAAGGCCATTCTGGTTATAATGCTTGTGAGAGATGTGCTGTTCATGGATACTATAAAGATAATCGTGTTATTCTTCACTCCGATGAAGTATGCACTCCAAGGACAAATGAGGACTTTGCTGCTTTCAAGTACCCATCTCACCAAAATGGAATATCTCCACTTGCAGCATCAGGCATACCATGTGTTACAAGTTTTAGTCTTGACTACATGCACTTGGTATGCCTTGGTGTTGTTAAGCGAGTTTTATGGTTTTTAAGGCAAGGACCAACAGTATGTAAACTTTCAGCATTACAAGTGTCAGAAATATCAAATGCCTTGATTTCACTTTCTGGTAAATTGCCTTCAGAGTTTGCACGTCAGCCAAGATCATTGTATGATATAGAGCGCTGGAAAGCTACAGAATTTAGACAATTCCTCCTATATACAGGTCCAGTTGTTCTTAAAAAGTTTTTAACCAAAGAAATGTATGAACATTTTTTAAGCTTAACTGTAGCCATAGCAATACTTCTTGATAATGATTCAGTTACGAGAACATCATATTTGAGTTATGCACAAAATCTCTTAAGTTATTTTGTCAAAAAAAGTAAAGACATATATTCAGAGAAATTCATTGTCTATAATGTCCATTGTCTTACTCACCTGGCTGATGACTGTAGGCATTTTATGTGTTCATTGAATGAAATATCAGGATTTCCATTTGAAAATCATCTACAATCAGTTAAAAAATTAGTGAAAAAAGCTAGAAATCCAATAGTTCAGGTTGCGAAAAGAATACAGGAAAGAAAAACTGCTGATTTGTATTGGGTGTTAGACTTAAGTCAACATTTAATGTTATTTCAATCAAAGAAAGAAATAGATGTTTTCTACTCAATGATGGATCGTATGCTTTTGTGAAAGAAAAGAAAGACAAACATAATTTAGTGTGCCAAGTTTTAAAGCAAGAACAGTCAGAAAGTTTTTTCAGAAAGCCGTGTGATTCCAAACTCTTGAACATTGCTATTGTCAGACGTCATCAACGAATGAAAAGGAAAAACATACATATTTCTCAGCTGTACAGAAAACTAGTATGTTTGCCTACTGAGCATGGGAATGTCCTTATACCTATGTTGCACACCATGGAGCAATGGTAATTAAGTTGATATGCATTGTTTTGTTGGTCTGCATACTAATCACACTTATTTTAGTACAATTTTTGCATGTTATGTTGCAAGTTGATATAATTTTATGAAAATATTCTATATACTGATTGACATTGTTGTAGTAAAATAAAATTAAGAAAATCTCTTGATAAATAATGATTATGTTATGAAAAATAGTACAAAGAATCATTTAATTTTGTAACAAATAGAAACATTGCTTTAATACATGTAAGTAAAGACTTCCATTTCAAATTTGTGTTATTAAATTATTGATCAAACCATCTTTTTAAGAATGTGGGTAAGAGCAGTGTGGATGGAGGGTGACAGGGAAGAAGAGGGTGTTGTACCGAAACATGGATTAAAGGTGGTTACCTTTTCTGGCCACCTGGAGTTGATGCACGGAAAAGCTCGTGAAAAGAAGATTTCACCACAGAGCACATGGAG